>NC_135049.1:34409585-34667937 GCF_051014685.1 Ptiloglossa arizonensis | reverse complement strand
GTTTCTCCGTTTCTTTCTTCGTTTCTCCGTTTCTTTCTTCGTTTCTCCGTTTCTTTCTTCGTTTCTCCATTTATTTCTCCGTTTCTCGGTTTCTTTCTTCGTTACTCCGGTTCTTTCTTCGTTTCTCGGTTTCTTTCTTCGTTTCTCCGTTTCTTTGTACGTTTCTCCGTTTCTTTCTTCGTTTCTTCGTTGCTCCGTTTCTATCTTCGTTTCTCCGTTTGTTTCCTCGTTTCTGCATTTATTTCTCCGTTTCTCCGTTTGTTTCTTCGTTTCTCCCTTTCTTTGTTCGTTTCTCCGTTTCTTTCTTCGTTTCTCCGTTTCTTTCTTCGTTTCTCCGTTTCTTTCTTCGTTTCTCCGTTTCTTTCTCCGTTTCTCCGTTTCTTTCTCCGTTTCTCGGTTTGTTTCTTCGTTTCTCCATTTATTTCTCCGATTCTCCGTTTCTAGGTTTATTTCTTCGTTTCTCCATTTATTTCTCCGATTCCCGCTTCTTTTTTCGTTTCTTCGTTTCTTTCTTCGTTACTCCGTTCCTTTCATCTTTTCTCCGTTTCTTTGTTCGTTTCTCCGTTTCTTTGTTCGTTTCTCCGTTTCTTTCTCCGCTTCTCGATTTATTTCTTCGTTTCTCCATTTATTTCTCCGATTCTCCGATTCTTTCTTCGTTTCTCCGATTCTTTCTTCTTTTCTCCGTTTCTTTCTTTGTTTCTCCGTTTCTTTCTTCGTTTCTCCGTTTCTTTCTTCGTTACTCCGTTCCTATCATCGTTTCTCCGTTTCTTTCTTCGTTTCTCCGTTTCTTTCTTCGTTTCTCCGTTTCTTTGTTCGTTTCTCCGTTTATTTCTTCGTTTCTCCATTTATTTCTCCGTTTCTCCGTTTATTTCTTCGTTTCTCCATTTATTTCTCCGATTCTCCGTTTCTTTCTTCGTTTCTCCGTTTCTTTCTTCGTTTCTCGGTTCCTTTGTTCGTTTCTCCGTTTCTTTGTTCGTTTCTCCGTTTATTTCTTCGTTTCTCCATTTATTTCTCCGTTTCTCCGTTTATTTCTTCGTTTCTTCATTTATTTCTCCGATTCTCCGTTTCTTTCTTCGTTTCACCGTTTCTTTCTTCGTTTCTCGGTTCCTTTGTTCGTTTCTCCGTTTCTTTCTTCGTTTCTCCGTTTATATATTCGTTTCTCCATTTATTTCTCCGTTTCTTTCTTCGTTTCTCCGTTTCATTCTTCATTTCTCCGTTTCTTTCTTCGTTTCACCGTTTCTTTCTTCGATTCTCCGTTTCTTTCTTCATTTCTCCGTTTCTTTCTTCGTTTCTCCGTTTCTTTCTTCGTTTCTCCGTTTCTTTCTTCGTTTCTCCGTTTATTTCTTCGTTTCTCCATTTATTTCTCCGTTTCTCGGTTTCTTTCTTCGTTACTCCGGTTCTTTCTTCGTTTCTCGGTTTCTTTCTTCGTTTCTCCGTTTCTTTGTCCGTTTCTCCGTTTCTTTCTTTGTTTCTCCGTTTCTTTCTTCATTTCTCCGTTTATTTCTTCGTTTCTCCGTTTCATTCTTCGTTTCTCCATTTATTTCTCCGTTTCTCCGTTTCTTTCTTCGTTTCTTCCTTTCTTTGTTCGTTTCTCCGTTTCTTTGTTCGTTTCTCGGTTTCTTTCTTCGATTTTCCGTTTCTTTGTTCGTTTCTCCGTTTCTTTGTTCGTTTCTCCGTTTCTTTCTTCGATTTTCCGTTTCTTTGTTCGTTTCTCCGTTTCTTTCTCCGCTTCTCGATTTATTTCTTCGTTTCTCCATTTATTTCTCCGATTCTCCGATTCTTTCTTCGTTTCTCCGATTCTTTCTTCGTTTCTCCGTTTCTTTCTACGTTTCTCCGTTTCTTTCTTCGTTTTCTCCGTTTATTTTCTCGTTTCTCCGTTTCATTCTTCGTTTCTCCATTTATTTCTCCGTTTCTCCGTTTCTTTCTTCGTTTCTTCCTTTCTTTGTTCGTTTCTCCTTTCTTTGTTCGTTTCTCCGTTTCATTCTTCGTTTCTCCATTTATTTCTCCGTTTCTCCATTTATTTCTCCGATTCTCCGTTTCTTTCTTCGTTTCTGCGTTTCTTTGTTCGTTTCTCCGTTTCTTTGTGCGTTTCTCCGTTTCTTTGTTCGTTTCTCCGTTTCGTTGTTCGTTTCTCCGTTTCTTTCTTCGTTTCTCCGTTTCTCCGTTTCTTTCTTCGATTCTCCGTTTCTTTGTTCGTTTCTCCGTTTCTTTCTTCGTTTCTCCGTTTCTTTGTTCGTTTCTCCATTTCTTTCTTCGTTTCTCCGTTTCTTTGTTCGTTTCTCCGTTTCTTTCTCCGTTTCTCGGTTTATTTCTTCGTTTCTCCGTATCTCCGTTTCTTTCTTCGATTCTCCGTTTCTTTCTTCGTTTCTCCGTTTCATTCTTCATTTCTCCGTTTCCTTCTTCGTTTCTCCGTTTCTTTGTTCGTTTCTCCGTTTCTTTCTTTGTTTCTCCGTTTCTTTCTTCATTTCTCCGTTTATTTCTTCGTTTCTCCGTTTCATTCTTCGTTTCTCCATTTATTTCTCCGTTTCTCCGTTTCTTTCTTCGTTTCTTCCTTTCTTTGTTCGTTTCTCCGTTTCTTTGTTCGTTTCTCCGTTTCTTTCTTCGTTTCTCCGTTTCTTTCTCCGTTTCTCCGTTTCTTTCTCCGTTTCTCGGTTTGTTTCTTCGTTTCTCCATTTATTTCTCCGATTCTCCGTTTCTCGGTTTATTTCTTCGTTTCTCCATTTATTTCTCCGTTTCTCGGTTTCTTTCTTCGTTACTCCGGTTCTTTCTTCGTTTCTCGGTTTCTTTATTCGTTTCTCCGTTTCTTTGTCCGTTTCTCCGTTTCTTTCTTTGTTTCTCCGTTTCTTTCTTCATTTCTCCGTTTATTTCTTCGTTTCTCCGTTTCATTCTTCGTTTCTCCATTTATTTCTCCGTTTCTCGGTTTCTTTCTTCGTTACTCCGGTTCTCTCTTCGTTTCTCGGTTTCTTTCTTCGTTTCTCCGTTTCTTTGTTCGTTTCTCCGTTTCTTTCTCCGTTTGTCGGTTTATTTCTTCGATTCTCCATTTATTTCCACGTTTCTCCGTTTATTTCTTCGTTTCTCCATTTATTTCTCCGTTTCTCGGTTTCTTTCTTCGTTACTCCGGTTCTTTCTTCGTTTCTCGGTTTCTTTCTTCGTTTCTCCGTTTCTTTGTTCGTTTCTCCATTTCTTTGTTCGTTTCTCCGTTTATTTCTTCGTTTCTCCATTTATTTCTCCGTTTCTCCGTTTATTTCTTCGTTTCTCCATTTATTTCTCCGATTCTCCGTTTCTTTCTTCGTTTCTCCGTTTCTTTGTTCGTTTCTCGCTTCCTTTGTTCGTTTCTCCGTTTCTTTCTTCGTTTCTCCGTTTCATTCTTCATTTCTCCGTTTCTTTCTTCGTTTCTCAGTTTCTTTCTTCGTTTCTCCGTTTATTTCTTTGTTTCTCCATTTATTTCTCCGTTTCTCGGTTTCTTTCTTCGTTACTCCGGTTCTTTCTTCGTTTCTCGGTTTCTTTATTCGTTTCTCCGTTTCTTTGTCCGTTTCTCCGTTTCTTTCTTTGTTTCTCCGTTTCTTTCTTCATTTCTCCGTTTCTTTCTTCGTTTCTCCGTTTCTTTCTTCGTTTCTCCGTTTCTTTCTTCGTTTCTCCGTTTCTTTCTTCGTTTCTCCATTTATTTCTCCGTTTCTCGGTTTCTTTCTTCGTTACTCCGGTTCTTTCTTCGTTTCTCGGTTTCTTTCTTCGTTTCTCCGTTTCTTTGTACGTTTCTCCGTTTCTTTCTTCGTTTCTTCGTTGCTCCGTTTCTATCTTCGTTTCTCCGTTTGTTTCCTCGTTTCTGCATTTATTTCTCCGTTTCTCCGTTTGTTTCTTCGTTTCTCCCTTTCTTTGTTCGTTTCTCCGTTTCTTTCTTCGTTTCTCCGTTTCTTTCTTCGTTTCTCCGTTTCTTTCTTCGTTTCTCCGTTTCTTTCTCCGTTTCTCCGTTTCTTTCTCCGTTTCTCGGTTTGTTTCTTCGTTTCTCCATTTATTTCTCCGATTCTCCGTTTCTAGGTTTATTTCTTCGTTTCTCCATTTATTTCTCCGATTCCCGCTTCTTTTTTCGTTTCTTCGTTTCTTTCTTCGTTACTCCGTTCCTTTCATCTTTTCTCCGTTTCTTTGTTCGTTTCTCCGTTTCTTTGTTCGTTTCTCCGTTTCTTTCTCCGCTTCTCGATTTATTTCTTCGTTTCTCCATTTATTTCTCCGATTCTCCGATTCTTTCTTCGTTTCTCCGATTCTTTCTTCTTTTCTCCGTTTCTTTCTTCGTTTCTCCGTTTCTTTCTTCGTTTCTCCGTTTCTTTCTTCGTTACTCCGTTCCTATCATCGTTTCTCCGTTTCTTTCTTCGTTTCTCCGTTTCTTTCTTCGTTTCTCCGTTTCTTTGTTCGTTTCTCCGTTTATTTCTTCGTTTCTCCATTTATTTCTCCGTTTCTCCGTTTATTTCTTCGTTTCTCCATTTATTTCTCCGATTCTCCGATTCTTTCTTCGTTTCTCCGATTCTTTCTTCTTTTCTCCGTTTCTTTCTTCGTTTCTCCGTTTCTTTCTTCGTTTCTCCGTTTCTTTCTTCGTTACTCCGTTCCTATCATCGTTTCTCCGTTTCTTTCTTCGTTTCTCCGTTTCTTTCTTCGTTTCTCCGTTTCTTTCTTCGTTTCTCGGTTCCTTTGTTCGTTTCTCCGTTTCTTTGTTCGTTTCTCCGTTTATTTCTTCGTTTCTCCATTTATTTCTCCGTTTCTCCGTTTATTTCTTCGTTTCTCCATTTATTTCTCCGATTCTCCGTTTCTTTCTTCGTTTCACCGTTTCTTTCTTCGTTTCTCGGTTCCTTTGTTCGTTTCTCCGTTTCTTTCTTCGTTTCTCCGTTTATATATTCGTTTCTCCATTTATTTCTCCGTTTCTTTCTTCGTTTCTCCGTTTCATTCTTCATTTCTCCGTTTCTTTCTTCGTTTCACCGTTTCTTTCTTCGATTCTCCGTTTCTTTCTTCATTTCTCCGTTTCTTTCTTCGTTTCTCCGTTTCTTTCTTCGTTTCTCCGTTTCTTTCTTCGTTTCTCCGTTTATTTCTTCGTTTCTCCATTTATTTCTCCGTTTCTCGGTTTCTTTCTTCGTTACTCCGGTTCTTTCTTCGTTTCTCGGTTTCTTTCTTCGTTTCTCCGTTTCTTTGTCCGTTTCTCCGTTTCTTTCTTTGTTTCTCCGTTTCTTTCTTCATTTCTCCGTTTATTTCTTCGTTTCTCCGTTTCATTCTTCGTTTCTCCATTTATTTCTCCGTTTCTCCGTTTCTTTCTTCGTTTCTTCCTTTCTTTGTTCGTTTCTCCGTTTCTTTGTTCGTTTCTCCGTTTCTTTCTTCGATTTTCCGTTTCTTTGTTCGTTTCTCCGTTTCTTTCTTCGTTTCTCCGTTTCTTTCTTCGATTTTCCGTTTCTTTGTTCGTTTCTCCGTTTCTTTCTCCGCTTCTCGATTTATTTCTTCGTTTCTCCATTTATTTCTCCGATTCTCCGATTCTTCTTCGTTCTTCTTCGTTTCTCCGTTTCTTTCTTCGTTTCTCCGTTTCTTTCTTCGTTTCTCCGTTTCTTTCTTCGTTTCTTCTTCGTTCTCCTTTCTTCGTTACTCCGTTCCTTTCGTTCGTTTCTCCGTTTCTTCGTTCGTTTCTCCGTTTCTTTGTTCTCGTTTCTTTGTTCGTTTCTCCGTTTCTTTCTCCGTTTGTCGGTTTATTTCTTCGATTCTCCATTTATTTCTCCGTTTATTTCTCCGTTTCTCCATTTATTTCTCCGTTTCTCGGTTTCTTTCTTCGTTACTCCGGTTCTTTCTTCGTTTCTCGGTTTCTTTCTTCGTTTCTCCGTTTCTTTGTTCGTTTCTCCGTTTCTTTGTTCGTTTCTCCGTTTATTTCTTCGTTTCTCCATTTATTTCTCCGTTTCTCCGTTTATTTCTTCGTTTCTCCATTTATTTCTCCGATTCTCCGTTTCTTTCTTCGTTTCTCCGTTTCTTTGTTCGTTTCTCGCTTCCTTTGTTCGTTTCTCCGTTTCTTTCTTCGTTTCTCCGTTTCATTCTTCATTTCTCCGTTTCTTTCTTCGTTTCTCCGTTTCTTTCTTCGATTCTCCGTTTCTTTCTTCATTTCTCCGTTTCTTTCTTCGTTTCTCCGTTTCTTTCTTCGTTTCTCCGTTTCTTTCTTCGTTTCTCCGTTTCTTTCTTCGTTTCTCCATTTATTTCTCCGTTTCTCGGTTTCTTTCTTCGTTACTCCGGTTCTTTCTTCGTTTCTCGGTTTCTTTCTTCGTTTCTCCGTTTCTTTGTACGTTTCTCCGTTTCTTTCTTCTTTTCTTCGTTGCTCCGTTTCTATCTTCGTTTCTCCGTTTGTTTCCTCGTTTCTGCATTGATTTCTCCGTTTCTCCGTTTGTTTCTTCGTTTCTCCCTTTCTTTGTTCGTTTCTCCGTTTCTTTCTTCGTTTCTCCGTTTCTTTTTTCGTTTCTCCGTTTCTTTCTTCGTTTCTCCGTTTCTTTCTCCGTTTCTCCGTTTCTTTCTCCGTTTCTCGGTTTGTTTCTTCGTTTCTCCATTTATTTCTCCGATTCTCCGTTTCTCGGTTTATTTCTTCGTTTCTCCATTTATTTCTCCGATTCCCGCTTCTTTTTTCGTTTCTACGTTTCTTTCTTCGTTACTCCGTTCCTTTCATCTTTTCTCCGTTTCTTTGTTCGTTTCTCCGTTTCTTTCTTCGTTTCTCCGTTTCTTTCTTCGTTTCTCCGTTTCTTTCTTCGTTTCTCCATTTATTTCTCCGTTTCTCGGTTTCTTTCTTCGTTACTCCGGTTCTTTCTTCGTTTCTCGGTTTCTTTATTCGTTTCTCCGTTTCTTTGTCCGTTTCTCCGTTTCTTTCTTTGTTTCTCCGTTTCTTTCTTCATTTCTCCGTTTATTTCTTCGTTTCTCCGTTTCATTCTTCGTTTCTCCATTTATTTCTCCGTTTCTCGGTTTCTTTCTTCGTTACTCCGGTTCTTTCTTCGTTTCTCGGTTTCTTTCTTCGTTTCTCCGTTTCTTTGTTCGTTTCTCCGTTTCTTTCTCCGTTTGTCGGTTTATTTCTTCGATTCTCCATTTATTTCCACGTTTCTCCGTTTATTTCTTCGTTTCTCCATTTATTTCTCCGTTTCTCGGTTTCTTTCTTCGTTACTCCGGTTCTTTCTTCGTTTCTCGGTTTCTTTCTGCGTTTCTCCGTTTCTTTGTTCGTTTCTCCATTTCTTTGTTCGTTTCTCCGTTTATTTCTTCGTTTCTCCATTTATTTCTCCGTTTCTCCGTTTATTTCTTCGTTTCTCCATTTATTTCTCCGATTCTCCGTTTCTTTCTTCGTTTCTCCGTTTCTTTGTTCGTTTCTCGCTTCCTTTGTTCGATTCTCCGTTTCTTTCTTCGTTTCTCCGTTTCATTCTTCATTTCTCCGTTTCTTTCTTCGTTTCTCAGTTTCTTTCTTCGTTTCTCCGTTTATTTCTTTGTTTCTCCATTTATTTCTCCGTTTCTCGGTTTCTTTCTTCGTTACTCCGGTTCTTTCTTCGTTTCTCGGTTTCTTTATTCGTTTCTCCGTTTCTTTGTCCGTTTCTCCGTTTCTTTCTTTGTTTCTCCGTTTCTTTCTTCATTTCTCCGTTTCTTTCTTCGTTTCTCCGTTTCTTTCTTCGTTTCTCCGTTTCTTTCTTCGTTTCTCCGTTTCTTTCTTCGTTTCTCCATTTATTTCTCCGTTTCTCGGTTTCTTTCTTCGTTACTCCGGTTCTTTCTTCGTTTCTCGGTTTCTTTCTTCGTTTCTCCGTTTCTTTGTACGTTTCTCCGTTTCTTTCTTCGTTTCTTCGTTGCTCCGTTTCTATCTTCGTTTCTCCGTTTGTTTCCTCGTTTCTGCATTTATTTCTCCGTTTCTCCGTTTGTTTCTTCGTTTCTCCCTTTCTTTGTTCGTTTCTCCGTTTCTTTCTTCGTTTCTCCGTTTCTTTCTTCGTTTCTCCGTTTCTTTCTTCGTTTCTCCGTTTCTTTCTCCGTTTCTCCGTTTCTTTCTCCGTTTCTCGGTTTGTTTCTTCGTTTCTCCATTTATTTCTCCGATTCTCCGTTTCTAGGTTTATTTCTTCGTTTCTCCATTTATTTCTCCGATTCCCGCTTCTTTTTTCGTTTCTTCGTTTCTTTCTTCGTTACTCCGTTCCTTTCATCTTTTCTCCGTTTCTTTGTTCGTTTCTCCGTTTCTTTGTTCGTTTCTCCGTTTCTTTCTCCGCTTCTCGATTTATTTCTTCGTTTCTCCATTTATTTCTCCGATTCTCCGATTCTTTCTTCGTTTCTCCGATTCTTTCTTCTTTTCTCCGTTTCTTTCTTCGTTTCTCCGTTTCTTTCTTCGTTTCTCCGTTTCTTTCTTCGTTACTCCGTTCCTATCATCGTTTCTCCGTTTCTTTCTTCGTTTCTCCGTTTCTTTCTTCGTTTCTCCGTTTCTTTGTTCGTTTCTCCGTTTATTTCTTCGTTTCTCCATTTATTTCTCCGTTTCTCCGTTTATTTCTTCGTTTCTCCATTTATTTCTCCGATTCTCCGTTTCTTTCTTCGTTTCTCCGTTTCTTTCTTCGTTTCTCGGTTCCTTTGTTCGTTTCTCCGTTTCTTTGTTCGTTTCTCCGTTTATTTCTTCGTTTCTCCATTTATTTCTCCGTTTCTCCGTTTATTTCTTCGTTTCTCCATTTATTTCTCCGATTCTCCGTTTCTTTCTTCGTTTCACCGTTTCTTTCTTCGTTTCTCGGTTCCTTTGTTCGTTTCTCCGTTTCTTTCTTCGTTTCTCCGTTTATATATTCGTTTCTCCATTTATTTCTCCGTTTCTTTCTTCGTTTCTCCGTTTCATTCTTCATTTCTCCGTTTCTTTCTTCGTTTCACCGTTTCTTTCTTCGATTCTCCGTTTCTTTCTTCATTTCTCCGTTTCTTTCTTCGTTTCTCCGTTTCTTTCTTCGTTTCTCCGTTTCTTTCTTCGTTTCTCCGTTTATTTCTTCGTTTCTCCATTTATTTCTCCGTTTCTCGGTTTCTTTCTTCGTTACTCCGGTTCTTTCTTCGTTTCTCGGTTTCTTTCTTCGTTTCTCCGTTTCTTTGTCCGTTTCTCCGTTTCTTTCTTTGTTTCTCCGTTTCTTTCTTCATTTCTCCGTTTATTTCTTCGTTTCTCCGTTTCATTCTTCGTTTCTCCATTTATTTCTCCGTTTCTCCGTTTCTTTCTTCGTTTCTTCCTTTCTTTGTTCGTTTCTCCGTTTCTTTGTTCGTTTCTCCGTTTCTTTCTTCGATTTTCCGTTTCTTTGTTCGTTTCTCCGTTTCTTTCTTCGTTTCTCCGTTTCTTTCTTCGATTTTCCGTTTCTTTGTTCGTTTCTCCGTTTCTTTCTCCGCTTCTCGATTTATTTCTTCGTTTCTCCATTTATTTCTCCGATTCTCCGATTCTTTCTTCGTTTCTCCGATTCTTTCTTCGTTTCTCCGTTTCTTTCTTCGTTTCTCCGTTTCTTTCTTCGTTTCTCCGTTTCTTTCTTCGTTACTCCGTTCCTTTCATCGTTTCTCCGTTTCTTTGTTCGTTTCTCCGTTTCTTTGTTCGTTTCTCCGTTTCTTTGTTCGTTTCTCCGTTTCTTTCTCCTTTTGTCGGTTTATTTCTTCGATTCTCCATTTATTTCTCCGTTTATTTCTCCGTTTCTCCATTTATTTCTCCGTTTCTCGGTTTCTTTCTTCGTTACTCCGGTTCTTTCTTCGTTTCTCGGTTTCTTTCTTCGTTTCTCCGTTTCTTTGTTCGTTTCTCCGTTTCTTTGTTCGTTTCTCCGTTTATTTCTTCGTTTCTCCATTTATTTCTCCGTTTCTCCGTTTATTTCTTCGTTTCTCCATTTATTTCTCCGATTCTCCGTTTCTTTCTTCGTTTCTCCGTTTCTTTGTTCGTTTCTCGCTTCCTTTGTTCGTTTCTCCGTTTCTTTCTTCGTTTCTCCGTTTCATTCTTCATTTCTCCGTTTCTTTCTTCGTTTCTCCGTTTCTTTCTTCGATTCTCCGTTTCTTTCTTCATTTCTCCGTTTCTTTCTTCGTTTCTCCGTTTCTTTCTTCGTTTCTCCGTTTCTTTCTTCGTTTCTCCGTTTCTTTCTTCGTTTCTCCATTTATTTCTCCGTTTCTCGGTTTCTTTCTTCGTTACTCCGGTTCTTTCTTCGTTTCTCGGTTTCTTTCTTCGTTTCTCCGTTTCTTTGTACGTTTCTCCGTTTCTTTCTTCTTTTCTTCGTTGCTCCGTTTCTATCTTCGTTTCTCCGTTTGTTTCCTCGTTTCTGCATTGATTTCTCCGTTTCTCCGTTTGTTTCTTCGTTTCTCCCTTTCTTTGTTCGTTTCTCCGTTTCTTTCTTCGTTTCTCCGTTTCTTTTTTCGTTTCTCCGTTTCTTTCTTCGTTTCTCCGTTTCTTTCTTCGTTTCTCCGTTTCTTTCTCCGTTTCTCGGTTTGTTTCTTCGTTTCTCCATTTATTTCTCCGATTCTCCGTTTCTCGGTTTATTTCTTCGTTTCTCCATTTATTTCTCCGATTCCCGCTTCTTTTTTCGTTTCTACGTTTCTTTCTTCGTTACTCCGTTCCTTTCATCTTTTCTCCGTTTCTTTGTTCGTTTCTCCGTTTCTTTGTTCGTTTCTCCGTTTCTTTCTCCGTTTCTCGGTTTATTTCTTCGTTTCTCCATTTATTTCTCCGTTTCTCGGTTTCTTTCTTCGTTTCTCCATTTATTTCTCCGATTCTCCGTTTCTTTCTTCGTTTCTCCGTTTCTTTCTTCGTTTCTCCGTTTCTTTCTTCGTTTCTCCGTTTCTTTCTTCGTTACTCCGTTCCTTTCATCGTTTCTCCGTTTCTTTGTTCGTTTCTCCGTTTCTTTGTTCGTTTCTCCGTTTCTTTCTCCGTTTGTCGGTTTATTTCTTCGATTCTCCATTTATTTCTCCGTTTATTTCTCCGTTTCTCCATTTATTTCTCCGTTTCTCGGTTTCTTTCTTCGTTACTCCGGTTCTTTCTTCGTTTCTCGGTTTCTTTCTTCGTTTCTCCGTTTCTTTGTTCGTTTCTCCGTTTCTTTGTTCGTTTCTCCGTTTATTTCTTCGTTTCTCCATTTATTTCTCCGTTTCTCCGTTTATTTCTTCGTTTCTCCATTTATTTCTCCGATTCTCCGTTTCTTTCTTCGTTTCTCCGTTTCTTTGTTCGTTTCTCGCTTCCTTTGTTCGTTTCTCCGTTTCTTTCTTCGTTTCTCCGTTTCATTCTTCATTTCTCCGTTTCTTTCTTCGTTTCTCCGTTTCTTTCTTCGATTCTCCGTTTCTTTCTTCATTTCTCCGTTTCTTTCTTCGTTTCTCCGTTTCTTTCTTCGTTTCTCCGTTTCTTTCTTCGTTACTCCGGTTCTTTCTTCGTTTCTCGGTTTCTTTCTTCGTTTCTCCGTTTCTTTGTACGTTTCTCCGTTTCTTTCGTCTTTTCTTCGTTGCTCCGTTTCTATCTTCGTTTCTCCGTTTGTTTCCTCGTTTCTGCATTGATTTCTCCGTTTCTCCGTTTGTTTCTTCGTTTCTCCCTTTCTTTGTTCGTTTCTCCGTTTCTTTCTTCGTTTCTCCGTTTCTTTTTTCGTTTCTCCGTTTCTTTCTTCGTTTCTCCGTTTCTTTCTCCGTTTCTCCGTTTCTTTCTCCGTTTCTCGGTTTGTTTCTTCGTTTCTCCATTTATTTCTCCGATTCTCCGTTTCTCGGTTTATTTCTTCGTTTCTCCATTTATTTCTCCGATTCCCGCTTCTTTTTTCGTTTCTTCGTTTCTTTCTTCGTTACTCCGTTCCTTTCATCTTTTCTCCGTTTCTTTGTTCGTTTCTCCGTTTCTTTGTTCGTTTCTCCGTTTCTTTCTCCGTTTCTCGGTTTATTTCTTCGTTTCTCCATTTATTTCTCCGTTTCTCGGTTTCTTTCTTCGTTTCTCCATTTATTTCTCCGATTCTCCGTTTCTTTCTTCGTTTCTCAGTTTCTTTCTTCGTTTCTCCGTTTCTTTCATCGTTTCTTCGTTTCTCCGTTTCTTTCTTCGTTTCTCCGTTTCTTTCTTCGTTTCTCCGTTTCTTTCTCCGTTTCTCCGTTTCTTTCTCCGTTTCTCGGTTTGTTTCTTCGTTTCTCCATTTATTTCTCCGATTCTCCGTTTCTCGGTTTATTTCTTCGTTTCTCCATTTATTTCTCCGATTCCCGCTTCTTTTTTCGTTTCTTCGTTTCTTTCTTCGTTACTCCGTTCCTTTCATCTTTTCTCCGTTTCTTTGTTCGTTTCTCCGTTTCTTTGTTCGTTTCTCCGTTTCTTTCTCCGTTTCTCGGTTTATTTCTTCGTTTCTCCATTTATTTCTCCGTTTCTCGGTTTATTTCTTCGTTTCTCCATTTATTTCTCCGATTCTCCGTTTCTTTCTTCGTTTCTCAGTTTCTTTCTTCGTTTCTCCGTTTCTTTCATCGTTTCTTCGTTTCTCCGTCTCTTTCTTCGTTTCTCCGTTTATATCTTCGTTTCTCCATTTATTTCTCCGTTTCTTTGTTCGTTTCTCCGTTTCTTTCTCCGCTTCTCGATTTATTTCTTCGTTTCTCCATTTATTTCTCCGATTCTTCGATTCTTTCTTCGTTTCTCCGATTCTTTCTTCGTTTCTCCGTTTCTTTCTTCGTTTCTCCGTTTCTTTCTTCGTTTCTCCGTTTCTTTCTTCGTTACTCCGTTCCTTTCATCGTTTCTCCGTTTCTTTGTTCGTTTCTCCGTTTCTTTGTTCGTTTCTCCGTTTCTTCCTCCGTTTGTCGGTTTATTTCTTCGTTTCTCCATTTATTTCTCCGTTTCTCCGTTTATTTCTTCGTTTCTCCATTTATTTCTCCGTTTCTCGGTTTCTTTCTTCGTTACTACGGTTCTTTCTTCGTTTCTCGGTTTCTTTCTTCGTTTCTCCGTTTCTTTCTTCGTTTCTCCGTTTCTTTGTTCGTTTCTCCGTTTATTTCTTCGTTTCTCCATTTATTTCTCCGTTTCTCCGTTTATTTCTTCGTTTCTCCATTTATTTCTCCGATTCTCCGTTTCTTCCTTCGTTTCTCCGTTTCTTTGTTCGTTTCTCGGTTCCTTTGCTCGTTTCTCCGTTTCTTTCTTCGTTTCTCCGTTTCATTCTTCATTTCTCCGTTTCTTTCTTCGTTTCTCCGTTTCTTTCTTCGTTTCTTCCTTTCTTTCTTCGTTTCTCCGTTTCTTTGTTCGTTTCTCCGTTTCTTTCTTCGATTCTCCGTTTCTTTGTTCGTTTCTCCGTTTATTTCTTCGTTTCTCCATTTCTTTCTCCGTTTCTCCGTTTATTTCTTCGTTTCTCCATTTATTTCTCCGATTCTCCGTTTCTTTCGTCGTTTCTGCGTTTCTTTGTTCGTTTCTCCGTTTCTTTGTTCGATTCTCCGTTTCTTTCTTCGATTCTCCGTTTCTTTGTTCTTTTCTCTGTTTCTTCGTTCGTTTCTCCGTTTCTTTCGTCGTTTCTTCGTTGCTCCGTTTCTTTCTTCGTTTCTCCGTTTGTTTCCTCGTTTCTGCATTTATTTCTCCGTTTCTCCGTTTGTTTCTTCGTTTCTCCCTTTCTTTGTTCGTTTCTCCGTTTCTTTCTTCGTTTCTCCGTTTCTTTCTTCGTTTCTCCGTTTCTTTCTCCGTTTCTCCGTTTCTTTCTCCGTTTCTCGGTTTGTTTCTTCGTTTCTCCATTTATTTCTCCGATTCTCCGTTTCTTTCTCCGTTTCTCGGTTTATTTCTTCGTTTCTCCATTTATTTCTTCGATTCCCGCTTCTTTTTTCGTTTCTTCGTTTCTTTCATCGTTACTCCGTTCCTTTCATCTTTTCTCCGTTTCTTTGTTCGTTTCTCCGTTTCTTTGTTCGTTTCTCCGTTTCTTTCTCCGTTTCTCGGTTTATTTCTTCGTTTCTCCATTTATTTCTCCGTTTCTCGGTTTATTTCTTCGTTTCTCCATTTATTTCTCCGATTCTCCGTTTCTTTCATCGTTTCTCCGTTTCTTTGTTCGTTTCTCGGTTCCTTTGTTCGTTTCTCCGTTTCTTTCTTCGTTTCTCCGTTTCTTTCTTCGATTCTCGGTTTATTCCTTCGTTTCTCCATTTATTTCTCCGATTCTCCGTTTCTTTCTTCGTTTCTCCGTTTCTTTCTTCGTTTCTCCGTTTCTTTCTTCGTTTCTCCGTTTGTTTCTTCGTTTCTCCGTTTCCTTGTTCGTTTCTCCGTTTATTTCTTCGTTTCTCCATTTATTTCTCCGTTTCTTTCTTCGTTTCTCCGTTGCTTTGTTCGCTTCTCCGTTTCTTTGTTCGTTTCTCCGTTTCTTTGTTAGTTTCTCGGTTTCTTTCTTCGTTTCTCTGTTTCTTTCTTCGTTTCTGCGTATCTTTCTTCGTTTCTCCGTTTCTTTCTTCGTTTCTCCGTTTCTTTGTTCGTTTCTCCGTTTCTTTCTTCGTTTCTCCGTGTCTTTCTTCGTTTCTCCGTTTCTTTCTTCGTTTCTCCGTTACGTTCTTCGTTTCTCCGTTTCCTTGTTCGTTTGTCCGTTTATTTCTTCGTTTCTCCATTTATTCCTCCGATTCTTTCTTCGTTTCTCCGTTTCTTTGTTCGTTTCTCCGTTTCTTTCTTCGTTTCTCCGTTTCTTTCTTCGTTTCTCCGTTTCTTTCTTCATTTCTGCGTTTCTTTCTTCGTTTCTCCGTTTCTTTCTTCGTTTCTCCGTTTCTTTCTTCGTTTCTCCGTTTCTTTCTCCGTTTCTCGGTTTATTCCTTCGTTTCTCCATTTATTTCTTCGTTTCTCCGTTTCCTTGTTCGTTTCTCCGTTTATTGCTTCGTTTCTCCACTTATTTCTTCGTTTCTGCGTTTCTTTCTTCGTTTCTCCGTTTCTTTCTTCGTTTCTCCGTTTCTATGTTCGTTTCTCCGTTTCTTTGTTCATTCCTCCGATTCTTTCTTCGTTTCTCCGTTTCTTTGTTCGCTTCTCCGTTTCTTTCTTCGTCTCTGCGTTTCTTTCTACGTTTCTCCGTTTCTTTCTTCGTTTCGCCTTTTCTTTGTTCGTTTCTCCGTTTCTTTGATCGTTTCTCCGTTTCTTTCTCCGTTTCTCGGTTTATTCCTTCGTTTCTCCATTTATTTCTCCGATTCTCCGTTTCTTTCTTCGTTTCTCCGTTTCTTTCTTCGTTTCTCCGTTTCTTTCTTCGTTTCTCCGTTTGTTTCTTCGTTTCTCCGTTTCCTTGTTCGTTTCTCCGTTTATTTCTTCGTTTCTCCATTTATTTCTTCGTTTCTGCGTTTCTTTCTTCGTTTCTCCGTTTCTTTGTTCGTTTCTCCGTTTCTATGTTCGTTTCTCCGTTTCTTTGTTCATTTCTCCGTTTCTTTGTTCGTTTCTCCGTTTCTTTGTTCGTTTCTCCGTTTCTTTCTTCGTTTCTCCGTTTCTTTCTTCGTTTCTCGGTTTATTCCTTCGTTTCTCCATTTATTTCTCCGATTCTCCGTTTCTTTCTTCGTTTCTCCGTTTCTTTCTTCGTTTCTCCGTTTCTTTCTTCGTTTCTCCGTTTGTTTCTTCGTTTCTCCGTTTCCTTGTTCGTTTCTCCGTTTATTTCTTCGTTTCTCCATTTATTTCTCCGTTTCTTTCTTCGTTTCTCCGTTGCTTTGTTCGCTTCTCCGTTTCTTTGTTCGTTTCTCCGTTTCTTTGTTAGTTTCTCGGTTTCTTTCTTCGTTTCTCTGTTTCTTTCTTCGTTTCTGCGTATCTTTCTTCGTTTCTCCGTTTCTTTCTTCGTTTCTCCGTTTCTTTGTTCGTTTCTCCGTTTCTTTCTTCGTTTCTCCGTGTCTTTCTTCGTTTCTCCGTGTCTTTCTTCGTTTCTCCGTTTCTTTCTTCGTTTCTCCGTTACGTTCTTCGTTTCTCCGTTTCCTTGTTCGTTTGTCCGTTTATTTCTTCGTTTCTCCATTTATTCCTCCGATTCTTTCTTCGTTTCTCCGTTTCTTTGTTCGTTTCTCCGTTTCTTTCTTCGTTTCTCCGTTTCTTTCTTCGTTTCTGCGTTTCTTTCTTCGTTTCTCCGTTTCTTTCTTCGTTTCTCCGTTTCTTTCTTCGTTTCTCCGTTTCTTTGTTCGCTTCTCCGTTTCTTTCTCCGTTTCTCGGTTTATTCCTTCGTTTCTCCATTTATTTCTTCGTTTCTCCGTTTCCTTGTTCGTTTCTCCGTTTATTGCTTCGTTTCTCCATTTATTTCTTCGTTTCTGCGTTTCTTTCTTCGTTTCTCCGTTTCTTTCTTCGTTTCTCCGTTTCTATGTTCGTTTCTCCGTTTCTTTGTTCATTTCTCCGTTTCTTTATTCGTTTCTCCGTTTCTTTGTTCGTTTCTCCGTTTCTTTGTTCGTTTCTCCGTTTCTTTGTTCGTTTCTTCGTTTCTTTGTTCGTTTCTCCGTTTCTTTCTTCGTTTCTCCGTTTGTTTCTTCGTTTCTCCGTTTCCTTGTTCGTTTCTCCGTTTATTTCTTCGTTTCTCCATTTATTTCTCCGTTTCTTTCTTCGTTTCTCCGTTGCTTTGTTCGCTTCTCCGTTTCTTTGTTCGTTTCTCCGTTTCTTTGTTAGTTTCTCGGTTTCTTTCTTCGTTTCTCTGTTTCTTTCTTCGTTTCTGCGTATCTTTCTTCGTTTCTCCGTTTCTTTCTTCGTTTCTCCGTTTCTTTGTTCGTTTCTCCGTTTCTTTCTTCGTTTCTCCGTGTCTTTCTTCGTTTCTCCGTTTCTTTCTTCGTTTCTCCGTTACGCTCTTCGTTTCTCCGTTTCCTTGTTCGTTTGTCCGTTTATTTCTTCGTTTCTCCATTTATTCCTCCGATTCTTTCTTCGTTTCTCCGTTTCTTTGTTCGTTTCTCCGTTTCTTTCTTCGTTTCTCCGTTTCTTTCTTCGTTTCTCCGTTTCTTTCTTCGTTTCTGCGTTTCTTGCTTCGTTTCTCCGTTTCTTTGTTCGCTTCTCCGTTTCTTTCTCCGTTTCTCGGTTTATTCCTTCGTTTCTCCATTTATTTCTTCGTTTCTCCGTTTCCTTGTTCGTTTCTCCGTTTATTGCTTCCTTTCTCCATTTATTTCTTCGTTTCTGCGTTTCTTTCTTCGTTTCTCCGTTTCTTTCTTCGTTTCTCCGTTTCTATGTTCGTTTCTCCGTTTCTTTGTTCATTTCTCCGTTTCTTTATTCGTTTCTCCGTTTCTTTGTTCGTTTCTCCGTTTCTTTGTTCGTTTCTCCGTTTCTTTGTTCGTTTCTCCGTTTATTTCTTCGTTTCTCCATTTATTCCTCCGATTCTTTCTTCGTTTCTCCGTTTCTTTGTTCGTTTCTCCGTTTCTTTCTTCGTTTCTCCGTTTCTTTCTTCGTTTCTCCGTTTCTTTCTTCGTTTCTGCGTTTCTTTCTTCGTTTCTCCGTTTCTTTCTTCGTTTCTCCGTTTCTTTCTTCGTTTCTCCGTTTCTTTGTTCGCTTCTCCGTTTCTTTCTCCGTTTCTCGGTTTATTCCTTCGTTTCTCCATTTATTTCTTCGTTTCTCCGTTTCCTTGTTCGTTTCTCCGTTTATTGCTTCGTTTCTCCATTTATTTCTTCGTTTCTGCGTTTCTTTCTTCGTTTCTCCGTTTCTTTCTTCGTTTCTCCGTTTCTATGTTCGTTTCTCCGTTTCTTTGTTCATTTCTCCGTTTCTTTATTCGTTTCTCCGTTTCTTTGTTCGTTTCTCCGTTTCTTTGTTCGTTTCTCCGTTTCTTTGTTCGTTTCTCCGTTTCTTTCTTCGTTTCTCCGTTTGTATGTTCGTTTCTCCGTTTCTTTGTTCGTTTCTCCGTTTCTTTCTTTGTTTCTCCGTTTATTTCTTCGTTTCTCCATTTATTCCTCCGATTCTTTCTTCGTTTCTCCGTTTCTTTGTTCGCTTCTCCGTTTCTTTCTTCGTTTCTCCGATTCTTTCATCGTTTCTCCGTTTCTTTCTTCGTCTCTGAGTTTCTTTCTTCGTTTCTCCGTTTCTTTCTTCGTTTCTCCGTTTCTTTCTTCGTTTCTCCGTTTCTTTGTTGGCTTCTCCGTTTCTTTCTCCGTTTCTCGGTTTATTCCTTCGTTTCTCCATTTATTTCTCCGATTCTCCGTTTCTTTCTTCGTTTCTCCGTTTCTTTCTTCGTTTCTGCGTTTCTTTCTTCGTTTCTCCGTTTCTTTCTTCGTTTCGCCTTTTCTTTGTTCGTTTCTCCGTTTCTTTGATCGTTTCTTTGATCGTTTCTCCGTTTCTTTCTCCGTTTCTCGGTTTATTCCTTCGTTTCTCCATTTATTTCTCCGATTCTCCGTTTCTTTCTTCGTTTCTCCGTTTCTTTCTTCGTTTCTCCGTTTCTTTCTTCGCTTCTCCGTTTGTTTCTTCGTTTCTCCGTTTCCTTGTTCGTTTCTCCGTTTATTTCTTCGTTTCTCCATTTATTTCTTCGTTTCTGCGTTTCTTTCTTCGTTTCTCCGTTTCTTTCTTCGTTTCTCCGTTTCTATGTTCGTTTCTCCGTTTCTTTGTTCATTTCTCCGTTTCTTTGTTCGTTTCTCCGTTTCTTTGTTCGTTTCTCCGTTTCTTTGTTCGTTTCTCCGTTTCTTTCTTCGTTTCTCCGTTTCTATGTTCGTTTCTCCGTTTCTTTCTTCGTTTCTGCGTTTCTTTCTTCGTTTCTCCGTTTCTTTCTTCGTTTCTCCGTTTCTTTCTTCGTTTCTCCGTTTCTTTCTTCGTTTCTCCGTTTCTTTCTTCGTTTCTCCGTTTCTTTCTTCGTTTCTCCGTTTGTTTCTTCGTTTCTCCGTTTCCTTGTTCGTTTCTCCGTTTATTTCTTCGTTTCTCCATTTATTTCTTCGTTTCTGCGTTTCTTTCTTCGTTTCTCCGTTTCTTTCTTCGTTTCTCCGTTTCCTTGTTCCTTTCTCCGTTTATTTGTTCGTTTCTCCATTTATTTCTCCATTTCTTTCTTCGTTTCTCCGTTGCTTTGTTCGTTTCTCCGTTTCTTTGTTCGTTTCTTCGTTTCTTTGTTAGTTTCTCCGTTTCTTTCTTCGTTTCTCTGTTTCCATCTTCGTTTCTCCGTTTCTTTCTTCGTTTCTCCGTTTCCTTGTTCCTTTCTCCGTTTATTTGTTCGTTTCTCCATTTATTTCTCCATTTCTTTCTTCGTTTCTCCGTTGCTTTGTTCGTTTCTCCGTTTCTTTGTTCGTTTCTTCGTTTCTTTGTTAGTTTCTCCGTTTCCTTCTTCGTTTCTCCGTTTCTATCTTCGTTTCTCCGTTTCTTTCTTCGTTTCTCCGTTTCCTTGTTCGTTTCTCCGTTTCGTTCTTCGTTTCTCCGTTTCCTTGTTCGTTTGTCCGTTTATTTCTTCGTTTCCCCATTTATTCCTCCGATTCTTTCTTCGTTTCTCCGTTTCTTTGTTCGTTTCTCCGTTCTTTCTTCGTTTCTCCGTTTCTTTCTTCGATTCTCCGTTTCTTTCTTCGTTTCTGCGATTCTTTCTTCGTTTCTCGGTTTCTTTCTTCGTTTCTCCGTTTCTTTGTACGTTTCTCCGTTTCTTTCTTCGTTTCTTCGTTGCTCCGTTTCTATCTTCGTTTCTCCGTTTGTTTCCTCGTTTCTGCATTTATTTCTCCGTTTCTCCGTTTGTTTCTTCGTTTCTCCCTTTCTTTGTTCGTTTCTCCGTTTCTTTCTTCGTTTCTCCGTTTCTTTCTTCGTTTCTCCGTTTCTTTCTTCGTTTCTCCGTTTCTTTCTCCGTTTCTCCGTTTCTTTCTCCGTTTCTCGGTTTGTTTCTTCGTTTCTCCATTTATTTCTCCGATTCTCCGTTTCTAGGTTTATTTCTTCGTTTCTCCATTTATTTCTCCGATTCCCGCTTCTTTTTTCGTTTCTTCGTTTCTTTCTTCGTTACTCCGTTCCTTTCATCTTTTCTCCGTTTCTTTGTTCGTTTCTCCGTTTCTTTGTTCGTTTCTCCGTTTCTTTCTCCGCTTCTCGATTTATTTCTTCGTTTCTCCATTTATTTCTCCGATTCTCCGATTCTTTCTTCGTTTCTCCGATTCTTTCTTCTTTTCTCCGTTTCTTTCTTCGTTTCTCCGTTTCTTTCTTCGTTTCTCCGTTTCTTTCTTCGTTACTCCGTTCCTATCATCGTTTCTCCGTTTCTTTCTTCGTTTCTCCGTTTCTTTCTTCGTTTCTCCGTTTCTTTGTTCGTTTCTCCGTTTATTTCTTCGTTTCTCCATTTATTTCTCCGTTTCTCCGTTTATTTCTTCGTTTCTCCATTTATTTCTCCGATTCTCCGTTTCTTTCTTCGTTTCTCCGTTTCTTTCTTCGTTTCTCGGTTCCTTTGTTCGTTTCTCCGTTTCTTTGTTCGTTTCTCCGTTTATTTCTTCGTTTCTCCATTTATTTCTCCGTTTCTCCGTTTATTTCTTCGTTTCTCCATTTATTTCTCCGATTCTCCGTTTCTTTCTTCGTTTCACCGTTTCTTTCTTCGTTTCTCGGTTCCTTTGTTCGTTTCTCCGTTTCTTTCTTCGTTTCTCCGTTTATATATTCGTTTCTCCATTTATTTCTCCGTTTCTTTCTTCGTTTCTCCGTTTCATTCTTCATTTCTCCGTTTCTTTCTTCGTTTCACCGTTTCTTTCTTCGATTCTCCGTTTCTTTCTTCATTTCTCCGTTTCTTTCTTCGTTTCTCCGTTTCTTTCTTCGTTTCTCCGTTTCTTTCTTCGTTTCTCCGTTTATTTCTTCGTTTCTCCATTTATTTCTCCGTTTCTCGGTTTCTTTCTTCGTTACTCCGGTTCTTTCTTCGTTTCTCGGTTTCTTTCTTCGTTTCTCCGTTTCTTTGTCCGTTTCTCCGTTTCTTTCTTTGTTTCTCCGTTTCTTTCTTCATTTCTCCGTTTATTTCTTCGTTTCTCCGTTTCATTCTTCGTTTCTCCATTTATTTCTCCGTTTCTCCGTTTCTTTCTTCGTTTCTTCCTTTCTTTGTTCGTTTCTCCGTTTCTTTGTTCGTTTCTCCGTTTCTTTCTTCGATTTTCCGTTTCTTTGTTCGTTTCTCCGTTTCTTTCTTCGTTTCTCCGTTTCTTTCTTCGATTTTCCGTTTCTTTGTTCGTTTCTCCGTTTCTTTCTCCGCTTCTCGATTTATTTCTTCGTTTCTCCATTTATTTCTCCGATTCTCCGATTCTTTCTTCGTTTCTCCGATTCTTTCTTCGTTTCTCCGTTTCTTTCTTCGTTTCTCCGTTTCTTTCTTCGTTTCTCCGTTTCTTTCTTCGTTACTCCGTTCCTTTCATCGTTTCTCCGTTTCTTTGTTCGTTTCTCCGTTTCTTTGTTCGTTTCTCCGTTTCTTTGTTCGTTTCTCCGTTTCTTTCTCCTTTTGTCGGTTTATTTCTTCGATTCTCCATTTATTTCTCCGTTTATTTCTCCGTTTCTCCATTTATTTCTCCGTTTTTCGGTTTCTTTCTTCGTTACTCCGGTTCTTTCTTCGTTTCTCGGTTTCTTTCTTCGTTTCTCCGTTTCTTTGTTCGTTTCTCCGTTTCTTTGTTCGTTTCTCCGTTTATTTCTTCGTTTCTCCATTTATTTCTCCGTTTCTCCGTTTATTTCTTCGTTTCTCCATTTATTTCTCCGATTCTCCGTTTCTTTCTTCGTTTCTCCGTTTCTTTGTTCGTTTCTCGCTTCCTTTGTTCGTTTCTCCGTTTCTTTCTTCGTTCTCCGTTTCATTCTTCATTTCTCCGTTTCTTTCTTCGTTTCTCCGTTTCTTTCTTCGATTCTCCGTTTCTTTCTTCATTTCTCCGTTTCTTTCTTCGTTTCTCCGTTTCTTTCTTCGTTTCTCCGTTTCTTTCTTCGTTTCTCCGTTTCTTTCTTCGTTTCTCCATTTATTTCTCCGTTTCTCGGTTTCTTTCTTCGTTACTCCGGTTCTTTCTTCGTTTCTCGGTTTCTTTCTTCGTTTCTCCGTTTCTTTGTACGTTTCTCCGTTTCTTTCTTCTTTTCTTCGTTGCTCCGTTTCTATCTTCGTTTCTCCGTTTGTTTCCTCGTTTCTGCATTGATTTCTCCGTTTCTCCGTTTGTTTCTTCGTTTCTCCCTTTCTTTGTTCGTTTCTCCGTTTCTTTCTTCGTTTCTCCGTTTCTTTTTTCGTTTCTCCGTTTCTTTCTTCGTTTCTCCGTTTCTTTCTTCGTTTCTCCGTTTCTTTCTCCGTTTCTCGGTTTGTTTCTTCGTTTCTCCATTTATTTCTCCGATTCTCCGTTTCTCGGTTTATTTCTTCGTTTCTCCATTTATTTCTCCGATTCCCGCTTCTTTTTTCGTTTCTACGTTTCTTTCTTCGTTACTCCGTTCCTTTCATCTTTTCTCCGTTTCTTTGTTCGTTTCTCCGTTTCTTTGTTCGTTTCTCCGTTTCTTTCTCCGTTTCTCGGTTTATTTCTTCGTTTCTCCATTTATTTCTCCGTTTCTCGGTTTCTTTCTTCGTTTCTCCATTTATTTCTCCGATTCTCCGTTTCTTTCTTCGTTTCTCCGTTTCTTTCTTCGTTTCTCCGTTTCTTTCTTCGTTTCTCCGTTTCTTTCTTCGTTACTCCGTTCCTTTCATCGTTTCTCCGTTTCTTTGTTCGTTTCTCCGTTTCTTTGTTCGTTTCTCCGTTTCTTTCTCCGTTTGTCGGTTTATTTCTTCGATTCTCCATTTATTTCTCCGTTTATTTCTCCGTTTCTCCATTTATTTCTCCGTTTCTCGGTTTCTTTCTTCGTTACTCCGGTTCTTTCTTCGTTTCTCGGTTTCTTTCTTCGTTTCTCCGTTTCTTTGTTCGTTTCTCCGTTTCTTTGTTCGTTTCTCCGTTTATTTCTTCGTTTCTCCATTTATTTCTCCGTTTCTCCGTTTATTTCTTCGTTTCTCCATTTATTTCTCCGATTCTCCGTTTCTTTCTTCGTTTCTCCGTTTCTTTGTTCGTTTCTCGCTTCCTTTGTTCGTTTCTCCGTTTCTTTCTTCGTTTCTCCGTTTCATTCTTCATTTCTCCGTTTCTTTCTTCGTTTCTCCGTTTCTTTCTTCGATTCTCCGTTTCTTTCTTCATTTCTCCGTTTCTTTCTTCGTTTCTCCGTTTCTTTCTTCGTTTCTCCGTTTCTTTCTTCGTTACTCCGGTTCTTTCTTCGTTTCTCGGTTTCTTTCTTCGTTTCTCCGTTTCTTTGTACGTTTCTCCGTTTCTTTCGTCTTTTCTTCGTTGCTCCGTTTCTATCTTCGTTTCTCCGTTTGTTTCCTCGTTTCTGCATTGATTTCTCCGTTTCTCCGTTTGTTTCTTCGTTTCTCCCTTTCTTTGTTCGTTTCTCCGTTTCTTTCTTCGTTTCTCCGTTTCTTTTTTCGTTTCTCCGTTTCTTTCTTCGTTTCTCCGTTTCTTTCTCCGTTTCTCCGTTTCTTTCTCCGTTTCTCGGTTTGTTTCTTCGTTTCTCCATTTATTTCTCCGATTCTCCGTTTCTCGGTTTATTTCTTCGTTTCTCCATTTATTTCTCCGATTCCCGCTTCTTTTTTCGTTTCTTCGTTTCTTTCTTCGTTACTCCGTTCCTTTCATCTTTTCTCCGTTTCTTTGTTCGTTTCTCCGTTTCTTTGTTCGTTTCTCCGTTTCTTTCTCCGTTTCTCGGTTTATTTCTTCGTTTCTCCATTTATTTCTCCGTTTCTCGGTTTCTTTCTTCGTTTCTCCATTTATTTCTCCGATTCTCCGTTTCTTTCTTCGTTTCTCAGTTTCTTTCTTCGTTTCTCCGTTTCTTTCATCGTTTCTTCGTTTCTCCGTTTCTTTCTTCGTTTCTCCGTTTCTTTCTTCGTTTCTCCGTTTCTTTCTCCGTTTCTCCGTTTCTTTCTCCGTTTCTCGGTTTGTTTCTTCGTTTCTCCATTTATTTCTCCGATTCTCCGTTTCTCGGTTTATTTCTTCGTTTCTCCATTTATTTCTCCGATTCCCGCTTCTTTTTTCGTTTCTTCGTTTCTTTCTTCGTTACTCCGTTCCTTTCATCTTTTCTCCGTTTCTTTGTTCGTTTCTCCGTTTCTTTGTTCGTTTCTCCGTTTCTTTCTCCGTTTCTCGGTTTATTTCTTCGTTTCTCCATTTATTTCTCCGTTTCTCGGTTTATTTCTTCGTTTCTCCATTTATTTCTCCGATTCTCCGTTTCTTTCTTCGTTTCTCAGTTTCTTTCTTCGTTTCTCCGTTTCTTTCATCGTTTCTTCGTTTCTCCGTCTCTTTCTTCGTTTCTCCGTTTATATCTTCGTTTCTCCATTTATTTCTCCGTTTCTTTGTTCGTTTCTCCGTTTCTTTCTCCGCTTCTCGATTTATTTCTTCGTTTCTCCATTTATTTCTCCGATTCTTCGATTCTTTCTTCGTTTCTCCGATTCTTTCTTCGTTTCTCCGTTTCTTTCTTCGTTTCTCCGTTTCTTTCTTCGTTTCTCCGTTTCTTTCTTCGTTACTCCGTTCCTTTCATCGTTTCTCCGTTTCTTTGTTCGTTTCTCCGTTTCTTTGTTCGTTTCTCCGTTTCTTCCTCCGTTTGTCGGTTTATTTCTTCGTTTCTCCATTTATTTCTCCGTTTCTCCGTTTATTTCTTCGTTTCTCCATTTATTTCTCCGTTTCTCGGTTTCTTTCTTCGTTACTACGGTTCTTTCTTCGTTTCTCGGTTTCTTTCTTCGTTTCTCCGTTTCTTTCTTCGTTTCTCCGTTTCTTTGTTCGTTTCTCCGTTTATTTCTTCGTTTCTCCATTTATTTCTCCGTTTCTCCGTTTATTTCTTCGTTTCTCCATTTATTTCTCCGATTCTCCGTTTCTTCCTTCGTTTCTCCGTTTCTTTGTTCGTTTCTCGGTTCCTTTGCTCGTTTCTCCGTTTCTTTCTTCGTTTCTCCGTTTCATTCTTCATTTCTCCGTTTCTTTCTTCGTTTCTCCGTTTCTTTCTTCGTTTCTTCCTTTCTTTCTTCGTTTCTCCGTTTCTTTGTTCGTTTCTCCGTTTCTTTCTTCGATTCTCCGTTTCTTTGTTCGTTTCTCCGTTTATTTCTTCGTTTCTCCATTTCTTTCTCCGTTTCTCCGTTTATTTCTTCGTTTCTCCATTTATTTCTCCGATTCTCCGTTTCTTTCGTCGTTTCTGCGTTTCTTTGTTCGTTTCTCCGTTTCTTTGTTCGATTCTCCGTTTCTTTCTTCGATTCTCCGTTTCTTTGTTCTTTTCTCTGTTTCTTCGTTCGTTTCTCCGTTTCTTTCGTCGTTTCTTCGTTGCTCCGTTTCTTTCTTCGTTTCTCCGTTTGTTTCCTCGTTTCTGCATTTATTTCTCCGTTTCTCCGTTTGTTTCTTCGTTTCTCCCTTTCTTTGTTCGTTTCTCCGTTTCTTTCTTCGTTTCTCCGTTTCTTTCTTCGTTTCTCCGTTTCTTTCTCCGTTTCTCCGTTTCTTTCTCCGTTTCTCGGTTTGTTTCTTCGTTTCTCCATTTATTTCTCCGATTCTCCGTTTCTTTCTCCGTTTCTCGGTTTATTTCTTCGTTTCTCCATTTATTTCTTCGATTCCCGCTTCTTTTTTCGTTTCTTCGTTTCTTTCATCGTTACTCCGTTCCTTTCATCTTTTCTCCGTTTCTTTGTTCGTTTCTCCGTTTCTTTGTTCGTTTCTCCGTTTCTTTCTCCGTTTCTCGGTTTATTTCTTCGTTTCTCCATTTATTTCTCCGTTTCTCGGTTTATTTCTTCGTTTCTCCATTTATTTCTCCGATTCTCCGTTTCTTTCTTCGTTTCTCCGTTTCTTTGTTCGTTTCTCGGTTCCTTTGTTCGTTTCTCCGTTTCTTTCTTCGTTTCTCCGTTTCTTTCTTCGATTCTCGGTTTATTCCTTCGTTTCTCCATTTATTTCTCCGATTCTCCGTTTCTTTCTTCGTTTCTCCGTTTCTTTCTTCGTTTCTCCGTTTCTTTCTTCGTTTCTCCGTTTGTTTCTTCGTTTCTCCGTTTCCTTGTTCGTTTCTCCGTTTATTTCTTCGTTTCTCCATTTATTTCTCCGTTTCTTTCTTCGTTTCTCCGTTGCTTTGTTCGCTTCTCCGTTTCTTTGTTCGTTTCTCCGTTTCTTTGTTAGTTTCTCGGTTTCTTTCTTCGTTTCTCTGTTTCTTTCTTCGTTTCTGCGTATCTTTCTTCGTTTCTCCGTTTCTTTCTTCGTTTCTCCGTTTCTTTGTTCGTTTCTCCGTTTCTTTCTTCGTTTCTCCGTGTCTTTCTTCGTTTCTCCGTTTCTTTCTTCGTTTCTCCGTTACGTTCTTCGTTTCTCCGTTTCCTTGTTCGTTTGTCCGTTTATTTCTTCGTTTCTCCATTTATTCCTCCGATTCTTTCTTCGTTTCTCCGTTTCTTTGTTCGTTTCTCCGTTTCTTTCTTCGTTTCTCCGTTTCTTTCTTCGTTTCTCCGTTTCTTTCTTCATTTCTGCGTTTCTTTCTTCGTTTCTCCGTTTCTTTCTTCGTTTCTCCGTTTCTTTCTTCGTTTCTCCGTTTCTTTGTTCGCTTCTCCGTTTCTTTCTCCGTTTCTCGGTTTATTCCTTCGTTTCTCCATTTATTTCTTCGTTTCTCCGTTTCCTTGTTCGTTTCTCCGTTTATTGCTTCGTTTCTCCACTTATTTCTTCGTTTCTGCGTTTCTTTCTTCGTTTCTCCGTTTCTTTCTTCGTTTCTCCGTTTCTATGTTCGTTTCTCCGTTTCTTTGTTCATTCCTCCGATTCTTTCTTCGTTTCTCCGTTTCTTTGTTCGCTTCTCCGTTTCTTTCTTCGTCTCTGCGTTTCTTTCTACGTTTCTCCGTTTCTTTCTTCGTTTCGCCTTTTCTTTGTTCGTTTCTCCGTTTCTTTGATCGTTTCTCCGTTTCTTTCTCCGTTTCTCGGTTTATTCCTTCGTTTCTCCATTTATTTCTCCGATTCTCCGTTTCTTTCTTCGTTTCTCCGTTTCTTTCTTCGTTTCTCCGTTTCTTTCTTCGTTTCTCCGTTTGTTTCTTCGTTTCTCCGTTTCCTTGTTCGTTTCTCCGTTTATTTCTTCGTTTCTCCATTTATTTCTTCGTTTCTGCGTTTCTTTCTTCGTTTCTCCGTTTCTTTGTTCGTTTCTCCGTTTCTATGTTCGTTTCTCCGTTTCTTTGTTCATTTCTCCGTTTCTTTGTTCGTTTCTCCGTTTCTTTGTTCGTTTCTCCGTTTCTTTCTTCGTTTCTCCGTTTCTTTCTTCGTTTCTCGGTTTATTCCTTCGTTTCTCCATTTATTTCTCCGATTCTCCGTTTCTTTCTTCGTTTCTCCGTTTCTTTCTTCGTTTCTCCGTTTCTTTCTTCGTTTCTCCGTTTGTTTCTTCGTTTCTCCGTTTCCTTGTTCGTTTCTCCGTTTATTTCTTCGTTTCTCCATTTATTTCTCCGTTTCTTTCTTCGTTTCTCCGTTGCTTTGTTCGCTTCTCCGTTTCTTTGTTCGTTTCTCCGTTTCTTTGTTAGTTTCTCGGTTTCTTTCTTCGTTTCTCTGTTTCTTTCTTCGTTTCTGCGTATCTTTCTTCGTTTCTCCGTTTCTTTCTTCGTTTCTCCGTTTCTTTGTTCGTTTCTCCGTTTCTTTCTTCGTTTCTCCGTGTCTTTCTTCGTTTCTCCGTTTCTTTCTTCGTTTCTCCGTTACGCTCTTCGTTTCTCCGTTTCCTTGTTCGTTTGTCCGTTTATTTCTTCGTTTCTCCATTTATTCCTCCGATTCTTTCTTCGTTTCTCCGTTTCTTTGTTCGTTTCTCCGTTTCTTTCTTCGTTTCTCCGTTTCTTTCTTCGTTTCTCCGTTTCTTTCTTCGTTTCTGCGTTTCTTGCTTCGTTTCTCCGTTTCTTTGTTCGCTTCTCCGTTTCTTTCTCCGTTTCTCGGTTTATTCCTTCGTTTCTCCATTTATTTCTTCGTTTCTCCGTTTCCTTGTTCGTTTCTCCGTTTATTGCTTCCTTTCTCCATTTATTTCTTCGTTTCTGCGTTTCTTTCTTCGTTTCTCCGTTTCTTTCTTCGTTTCTCCGTTTCTATGTTCGTTTCTCCGTTTCTTTGTTCATTTCTCCGTTTCTTTATTCGTTTCTCCGTTTCTTTGTTCGTTTCTCCGTTTCTTTGTTCGTTTCTCCGTTTCTTTGTTCGTTTCTCCGTTTATTTCTTCGTTTCTCCATTTATTCCTCCGATTCTTTCTTCGTTTCTCCGTTTCTTTGTTCGTTTCTCCGTTTCTTTCTTCGTTTCTCCGTTTCTTTCTTCGTTTCTCCGTTTCTTTCTTCGTTTCTGCGTTTCTTTCTTCGTTTCTCCGTTTCTTTCTTCGTTTCTCCGTTTCTTTCTTCGTTTCTCCGTTTCTTTGTTCGCTTCTCCGTTTCTTTCTCCGTTTCTCGGTTTATTCCTTCGTTTCTCCATTTATTTCTTCGTTTCTCCGTTTCCTTGTTCGTTTCTCCGTTTATTGCTTCGTTTCTCCATTTATTTCTTCGTTTCTGCGTTTCTTTCTTCGTTTCTCCGTTTCTTTCTTCGTTTCTCCGTTTCTATGTTCGTTTCTCCGTTTCTTTGTTCATTTCTCCGTTTCTTTATTCGTTTCTCCGTTTCTTTGTTCGTTTCTCCGTTTCTTTGTTCGTTTCTCCGTTTCTTTGTTCGTTTCTCCGTTTCTTTCTTCGTTTCTCCGTTTGTATGTTCGTTTCTCCGTTTCTTTGTTCGTTTCTCCGTTTCTTTCTTTGTTTCTCCGTTTATTTCTTCGTTTCTCCATTTATTCCTCCGATTCTTTCTTCGTTTCTCCGTTTCTTTGTTCGCTTCTCCGTTTCTTTCTTCGTTTCTCCGATTCTTTCATCGTTTCTCCGTTTCTTTCTTCGTCTCTGAGTTTCTTTCTTCGTTTCTCCGTTTCTTTCTTCGTTTCTCCGTTTCTTTCTTCGTTTCTCCGTTTCTTTGTTGGCTTCTCCGTTTCTTTCTCCGTTTCTCGGTTTATTCCTTCGTTTCTCCATTTATTTCTCCGATTCTCCGTTTCTTTCTTCGTTTCTCCGTTTCTTTCTTCGTTTCTGCGTTTCTTTCTTCGTTTCTCCGTTTCTTTCTTCGTTTCGCCTTTTCTTTGTTCGTTTCTCCGTTTCTTTGATCGTTTCTTTGATCGTTTCTCCGTTTCTTTCTCCGTTTCTCGGTTTATTCCTTCGTTTCTCCATTTATTTCTCCGATTCTCCGTTTCTTTCTTCGTTTCTCCGTTTCTTTCTTCGTTTCTCCGTTTCTTTCTTCGCTTCTCCGTTTGTTTCTTCGTTTCTCCGTTTCCTTGTTCGTTTCTCCGTTTATTTCTTCGTTTCTCCATTTATTTCTTCGTTTCTGCGTTTCTTTCTTCGTTTCTCCGTTTCTTTCTTCGTTTCTCCGTTTCTATGTTCGTTTCTCCGTTTCTTTGTTCATTTCTCCGTTTCTTTGTTCGTTTCTCCGTTTCTTTGTTCGTTTCTCCGTTTCTTTGTTCGTTTCTCCGTTTCTTTCTTCGTTTCTCCGTTTCTATGTTCGTTTCTCCGTTTCTTTCTTCGTTTCTGCGTTTCTTTCTTCGTTTCTCCGTTTCTTTCTTCGTTTCTCCGTTTCTTTCTTCGTTTCTCCGTTTCTTTCTTCGTTTCTCCGTTTCTTTCTTCGTTTCTCCGTTTCTTTCTTCGTTTCTCCGTTTGTTTCTTCGTTTCTCCGTTTCCTTGTTCGTTTCTCCGTTTATTTCTTCGTTTCTCCATTTATTTCTTCGTTTCTGCGTTTCTTTCTTCGTTTCTCCGTTTCTTTCTTCGTTTCTCCGTTTCCTTGTTCCTTTCTCCGTTTATTTGTTCGTTTCTCCATTTATTTCTCCATTTCTTTCTTCGTTTCTCCGTTGCTTTGTTCGTTTCTCCGTTTCTTTGTTCGTTTCTTCGTTTCTTTGTTAGTTTCTCCGTTTCTTTCTTCGTTTCTCTGTTTCCATCTTCGTTTCTCCGTTTCTTTCTTCGTTTCTCCGTTTCCTTGTTCCTTTCTCCGTTTATTTGTTCGTTTCTCCATTTATTTCTCCATTTCTTTCTTCGTTTCTCCGTTGCTTTGTTCGTTTCTCCGTTTCTTTGTTCGTTTCTTCGTTTCTTTGTTAGTTTCTCCGTTTCCTTCTTCGTTTCTCCGTTTCTATCTTCGTTTCTCCGTTTCTTTCTTCGTTTCTCCGTTTCCTTCTTCGTTTCTCCGTTTCGTTCTTCGTTTCTCCGTTTCCTTGTTCGTTTGTCCGTTTATTTCTTCGTTTCCCCATTTATTCCTCCGATTCTTTCTTCGTTTCTCCGTTTCTTTGTTCGTTTCTCCGTTCTTTCTTCGTTTCTCCGTTTCTTTCTTCGATTCTCCGTTTCTTTCTTCGTTTCTGCGATTCTTTCTTCGTTTCTCCGTTTCTTTCTTCGTTTCTCCGTTTCTTTCTTCGTTTCTCCGTTTCTTTCTTCGTTTCTCCGTTTGTTTCTTCGTTTCTCCGTTTCCTTGTTCGTTTCTCCGTTTATTTCTTCGTTTCTCCATTTATTTCTCCGTTTCTTTCTTCGTTTCTCCGTTGCTTTGTTCGCTTCTCCGTTTCTTTGTTCGTTTCTCCGTTTCTTTGTTAGTTTCTCGGTTTCTTTCTTCGTTTCTCTGTTTCTTTCTTCGTTTCTGCGTATCTTTCTTCGTTTCTCCGTTTCTTTCTTCGTTTCTCCGTTTCTTTGTTCGTTTCTCCGTTTCTTTCTTCGTTTCTCCGTGTCTTTCTTCGTTTCTCCGTTTCTTTCTTCGTTTCTCCGTTACGTTCTTCGTTTCTCCGTTTCCTTGTTCGTTTGTCCGTTTATTTCTTCGTTTCTCCATTTATTCCTCCGATTCTTTCTTCGTTTCTCCGTTTCTTTGTTCGTTTCTCCGTTTCTTTCTTCGTTTCTCCGTTTCTTTCTTCGTTTCTCCGTTTCTTTCTTCGTTTCTGCGTTTCTTTCTTCGTTTCTCCGTTTCTTTCTTCGTTTCTCCGTTTCTTTCTTCGTTTCTCCGTTTCTTTGTTCGCTTCTCCGTTTCTTTCTCCGTTTCTCGGTTTATTCCTTCGTTTCTCCATTTATTTCTTCGTTTCTCCGTTTCCTTGTTCGTTTCTCCGTTTATTGCTTCGTTTCTCCATTTATTTCTTCGTTTCTGCGTTTCTTTCTTCGTTTCTCCGTTTCTTTCTTCGTTTCTCCGTTTCTATGTTCGTTTCTCCGTTTCTTTGTTCATTTCTCCGTTTCTTTATTCGTTTCTCCGTTTCTTTGTTCGTTTCTCCGATTCTTTGTTCGTTTCTCCGTTTCTTTGTTCGTTTCTCCGTTTCTTTCTTCGTTTCTCCGTTTGTATGTTCGTTTCTCCGTTTCTTTGTTCGTTTCTCCGTTTCTTTCTTTGTTTCTCCGTTTATTTCTTCGTTTCTCCATTTATTCCTCCGATTCTTTCTTCGTTTCTCCGTTTCTTTGTTCGCTTCTCCGTTTCTTTCTTCGTTTCTCCGATTCTTTCATCGTTTCTCCGTTTCTTTCTTCGTCTCTGCGTTTCTTTCTTCGTTTCTCCGTTTCTTTCTTCGTTTCTCCGTTTCTTTCTTCGTTTCTCCGTTTCTTTGTTGGCTTCTCCGTTTCTTTCTCCGTTTCTCGGTTTATTCCTTCGTTTCTCCATTTATTTCTCCGATTCTCCGTTTCTTTCTTCGTTTCTCCGTTTCTTTCTTCGTTTCTGCGTTTCTTTCTTCGTTTCTCCGTTTCTTTCTTCGTTTCGCCTTTTCTTTGTTCGTTTCTCCGTTTCTTTGATCGTTTCTTTGATCGTTTCTCCGTTTCTTTCTCCGTTTCTCGGTTTATTCCTTCGTTTTTCCATTTATTTCTCCGATTCTCCGTTTCTTTCTTCGTTTCTCCGTTTCTTTCTTCGTTTCTCCGTTTCTTTCTTCGCTTCTCCGTTTGTTTCTTCGTTTCTCCGTTTCCTTGTTCGTTTCTCCGTTTATTTCTTCGTTTCTCCATTTATTTCTTCGTTTCTGCGTTTCTTTCTTCGTTTCTCCGTTTCTTTCTTCGTTTCTCCGTTTCTATGTTCGTTTCTACGTTTCTTTGTTCATTTCTCCGTTTCTTTGTTCGTTTCTCCGTTTCTTTGTTCGTTTCTCCGTTTCTTTGTTCGTTTCTCCGTTTCTTTCTTCGTTTCTCCGTTTCTATGTTCGTTTCTCCGTTTCTTTCTTCGTTTCTGCGTTTCTTTCTTCGTTTCTCCGTTTCTTTCTTCGTTTCTCCGTTTCTTTCTTCGTTTCTCCGTTTCTTTCTTCGTTTCTCCGTTTCTTTCTTCGTTTCTCCGTTTCTTTCTTCGTTTCTCCGTTTGTTTCTTCGTTTCTCCGTTTCCTTGTTCGTTTCTCCGTTTATTTCTTCGTTTCTCCATTTATTTCTTCGTTTCTGCGTTTCTTTCTTCGTTTCTCCGTTTCTTTCTTCGTTTCTCCGTTTCCTTGTTCCTTTCTCCGTTTATTTGTTCGTTTCTCCATTTATTTCTCCATTTCTTTCTTCGTTTCTCCGTTGCTTTGTTCGTTTCTCCGTTTCTTTGTTCGTTTCTTCGTTTCTTTGTTAGTTTCTCCGTTTCTTTCTTCGTTTCTCCGTTTCTATCTTCGTTTCTCCGTTTCTTTCTTCGTTTCTCCGTTTCCTTGTTCCTTTCTCCGTTTATTTGTTCGTTTCTCCATTTATTTCTCCATTTCTTTCTTCGTTTCTCCGTTGCTTTGTTCGTTTCTCCGTTTCTTTGTTCGTTTCTTCGTTTCTTTGTTAGTTTCTCCGTTTCTTTCTTCGTTTCTCCGTTTCTTTCTTCGTTTCTCCGTTTCTTTCTTCGTTTCTGCGATTCTTTCTTCGTTTCTCCGTTTCTTTCTTCGTTTCTCCGTTTCTTTCTTCGTTTCTCCGTTTCTTTGTTCGCTTCTCCGTTTCTTTCTCCGTTTCTCGGTTTATTCCATCGTTTCTCCATTTATTTCTCCGATTCTCCGTTTCTTTCTTCGTTTCTCCGTTTCTTTCTTCGTTTCTCCGTTTCTTTCTTCGTTTCTCCGTTTGTTTCTTCGTTTCTCCGTTTCTTTCTTCGTTTCTCCGTTTCTTTCTTCGTGTCTCCGTTTCTTTTATCGTTTCTTCGTTTCTCTGTTTCTTTCTTCGTTTCTCCGTTTATTTCTTCGTTTCTCCATTTATTTCTCCGTTCCTCCCTGCCTTTCTGCGTTTCTCCGTTTCTTTGTTCGTTTCTCCGTTTCTTTGTTCGTATCTCCGTTTCTTTCTTCGTTTCTCCGTTTCTTTCTTCGCTTCTCCGTTTCTTTCTTCGTTTCTTCGTTTCTTTCTTCGTTTCTCAGTTTCTTTCTTCGTTTCTCCGTTTCTTTCTTCGTTTCTCCGTTTCTTTGTTCGTTTCCCCGTTTCTTTCTTCGTTTCTCCGTTTCTTTCTTCGTTTCTCTGTTTCTTTCTTCGTTTCTCCGTTTGTTTCTTCGTTTCTCCGTTTCTTTCTTCGTTTCTCCGTTTCTTTCTTCGTTTCTCCGTTTCTTTCTTCGTTTCTCCGTTTCTTTCTTCGTTTCTCCGTTTCTTTCTTCGTTTCTCCGTTTCTTTGTTCGTTTCTCAGTTTCTTTCTTCGTTTCTCTGTTTCTTTCTTCGTTTCTCCGTTTCTTTCTTCGTTTCTCCGTTTCTTTCTTCGTTTCTCCGTTTCTTTCTTCGTTTCTCCGTTTATTTCTTCGTTTCTCCATTTATTTCTCCGTTCCTCCGTTTCTTCGTTCGTTTCTCCGTTTCTTTGTTCGTTTCTCCGTTTCTTTCATCGTTTCTTCGTTTGTCCGTTTCTTTCTTCGTTTCTCCGTTACTTTGTTCGTTTCTCCGTTTCATTCTTTGTTTCTCCGTTTCTTTCTTCATTTCTCCGTTTATTTCTTCGTTTCTCCGTTTCTTTCTTCGTTTCTCCGTTTCTTTCTTCGTTTCTCCGTTTCTTTCTTCGTTTCTCCGTTTCTTTCTTCGTTTCTCCGTTTCTTTCTTCGTTTCTGCGTTTCTTTCTTCCTTTCTCCGTTTATTTCATCGTTTCTCCATTTATTTCTCCGATTCTCCGTTTCTTTCTTCGTTTCACAGTTTCTTTCTTCGTTTCTCTGTTTCTTTCTTCGTTTCTCCGTTTCTTTCTTCGTTTCTCCGTTTCTTTCTTCGTTTCTCCGTTTCTTTCTCCGTTTCTCCGTTTCTTTCATCGTTTCTTCGTTTCTCCGTTTCTTTCTTCGTTTCTCCGTTTATATCTTCGTTTCTCCATTTATTTCTCCGTTTCTTTCTTCGTTTCTCCGTTTCATTCTTCGTTTCTCCGTTTCTTTCTTCGTTTCTCCGTTTCTTTGTTCGTTTCTCCGTTTATTTCTTCGTTTCTTCGTTTATTCCTTCGTTTCTCCATTTATTTCTCGTTCCTCCGTTTCTTCGTTCGTTTCTCCGTTTTTTTCTTCGTTTCTCCGTTTCTTTCTTCGTTTCTCCGTTTCTTTCTTCGTTTCTCCGTTTCTATGTTCGTTTCTCCGTTTCTTTCGCCGTTTCTCGGTTTATTTCTTCGTTTCTTCGTTTCTCCGTTTCTTTCTTCGTGTCTCCGTTTCTTTCTTCGTTTCTCCGTTTATATCTTCGTTTCTCCATTTATTTCTCCGTTTCTTTCTTCGTTTCTCCGTTTCATTCTTCGTTTCTCCGTTTCTTTCTTCGTTTCTCCGTTTCATTCTGCGTTTCTCCGCTTCTTTATTCGTTTCTCGGTTTCTTTCTCCGTTTCTCGGTTTATTTATTCGTTTCTCCGTTTCTTTCTTCGTTTCTCCGTTTATTTCTTCATTTCTCCATTTGTTTCTCCGTTTCTCCGGTTCTTTCTTCGTTTCTCCGTTCCTTTGTTCGTTTCTCCGTTTCTTTGTTCGTTTCTCCGTTTCTTTGTTCGTTTCTCCGTTTCTTTGTTCGTTTCTCCGTTTCTTTCTTCGTTTCTCCGTTTCTTTCTTCGTTTCTCCGTTTCTTTCTTTGTTTCTCAGTTCCTTTCTTCATTTCTCCGTTTCTTTCTTCGTTTCACCGTTTCATTCTCCGTTTTTGCGTTTCATTTTTCGTTTCTCCGTCTCTTTCTTCGTTTCTCCGTTTCTTTGTTCGTTTCCCCGTTTCTTTCTTCGTTTCTTCGTTTCTTTCTTCGTTTCTCCGTTTATTTCTTCATTTCTCCGTTTCTTTCTTCGTTTCTCCGTTTCTTTGTTCGTTTCCCCGTTTCTTTCTTCGTTTCTCCGTTTCTTTCCTCGTTTCTCCGTTTCTTTCTTCGTTTCTACGTTCATTTCTTCGTTTCTCCATTTTTTTCTTCGTTCTCCATTTATTTCTCCGTTTCTTCGTTTCTTTCTTCGTTACTCCGTTTGTTTCTTCGTTTCTCCGTTTCTTTCTTCGTTTCTCCGTTTCTTTCTTCGTTTCTCCGTTTATTTCATCGTTTCTCCATTTATTTCTCCGTTTCTCCGATTATTTCTTCGTTTCTCCATTTATTTCTCCGATTCTCCGTTTCTTTCTTCGTTTCTCCGTTTCTTTGTTCGTTTCTCCGTTTCTTTCTTCGTTTCTCAGTTTCTTTCTTCGTTTCTCCGTTTCTTTCTTCGTTTCTCCGTTTATTTCTCCGTTTCTCCATTTATTTCTCCGTTTCTTTCTTCGTTTCTTCGTTTCTTTCTTGGTTACTCCGTTTCTTTCTTCGTTTCACCGTTTCTTTCTTCGTTTCTCCATTTATTTCTCCGTTTCTCCGTTTCTTTCTTCGTTTCTCCGTTTATTTCATCGTTTCTCCATTTATTTCTCCGTTTCTCCGATTATTTCTTCGTTTCTCCATTTATTTCTCCGATTCTCCGTTTCTTTCTTCGTTTCTCCGTTTCTTTCCTCGTTTCTCCGTTTATTTCTCCGATTCTCCGTTTCTTTCTTCGTTTCTCCGTTTCTTTGTTCGTTTCCCTGTTTCTTTCTTCGTTTCTCCGTTTCTTTCCTCGTTTCTCCGTTTCTTTCTTCGTCACAACGTTTATTTCTTCGTTTATCTATTTATTTCTTCGTTTCTCCATTTATTTCTCCGTTTCTTCGTTTCTTTTTTCGTTACTCCGTTTCTTTCTTTGTTTCTCCGTTTCTTTCTTCGTTTCTCCGTTTCTTTCTTCGTTTCTCCGTTTATTTCTTCGTTTCTCCATTTATTTCTCCGTTTCTCCGTTTATTTCTTCGTTTCTCCATTTATTTCTCCGTTTCTTCGTTTCTTTCTTCGTTACTCCGTTTCTTTCTTCGTTTCTCCGTTTCTTTCTTCGTTTCTCCGTTTCTTTCTTCGTTTCTCCGTTTCTTTCTTCGTTTCTCCGCTTCTTTCTACGTTTCTCCGTTTCTTTCTTCGTTTCTCCGTTTCTTTGTTCGCTTCTCCGTTTCTTTCTTCGTTTCTCCGTTTCTTTCCTCGTTTCTCTGTTTCTTTCTTCGTTTCTCCGTTTATTTCTTCGTTTCTCCATTTATTTCTCCGTTTCTACGTTTCTTTCATCGTTTCTCCGTTTCTTTCTTCGTTTCTCCGTTTCTTTCTTCGTTTCTCCATTTCTTTCTTCGTTTCTCCGTTTCTTTCTTCGTTTCTCCGTTTATTTCTTCGTTTCTCCATTTATTTCTCCGTTCCTTTCTTCGTTTCTCCGTTTCTTCGTTCGTTTCTCCGTTTCTTTCTTCGTTTCTCTGTGTATTTCTTCGTTTCTCCATTTATTTCTCCGTTTCTACGTCTCTATCTTTGTTTCTCCGTTTCTTTGTTCGTTTCTCCGTTTCTTTGTTCGTTTCTCCCTTTCTTTTTTCGTTTCTCCGTTTCTTTGTTCGTTTCTCCGTTTCTTTTTCCGTTTCTCGGCTTGTTTCTCCGTTTCTCCATTTATTTCTCCGTTTCTTTCTTCGTTTCTCTGTTTCTTTCTTCGTTTCTCCGTTTCTTTCTTCGTTTCTTTCTTCGTTTCTCCGTTTATTTCTTCGTTTCTCCATTTATTTCTCCGTTTCTCCGTTTCTTTGTTAGTTTCTCCGTTTCTTTCTCCGTTTCTCGGTTTATTTCTTCGATTCTCCATTTATTTCTCCGATTCTCCGTTTCTTTCTTCGTTTCTCCATTTATGTCTCCGTTTCTCCGTTTCTTTGTTCGTTTCTCCGTTTCTTTCTTCGTTTCTCCGTTTCTTTGTTCGTTTCTTCCTTTCTTTGATCGTTTCTCCGTTTCTCGGTTTATTTCTTCGTTTCTCCATTTATTTCTCCGTTTCTTTGTTCGTTTCTCCGTCACTTTCTTCGTTTCTCCGTTTCTTTGTTCGTTTCCCCGTTTCTTTCTTCGTTTCTTCGTTTCTTTCTTCGTTTCTCAGTTTCTTTCTTCGTTTCTCCGTTTCTTTCTTCGTTTCTCCGTTTCTTTGTTCGTTTCCCCGTTTCTTTCTTCGTTTCTCCGTTTCTTTCCTCGTTTCTCCGTTTCTTTCTTCGTTTCTACGTTCATTTCTTCGTTTCTCCATTTTTTTCTTCGTTTCTCCATTTATTTCTCCGTTTCTTCGTTTCTTTCTTCGTTACTCCGTTTCTTTCTTCGTTTCTCCGTTTCTTTCTTCGATTCTCCGTTTCTTTCTTCGCTTCTCCGTTTCTTTCTTCGTTTCTTCGTTTCTTTCTTCGTTTCTCCGTTTATTTCTTCATTTCTCCGTTTCTTTCTTCGTTTCTCCGTTTCTTTGATCGTTTCCCCGTTTCTTTCTTCGTTTCTCCGTTTCTTTCCTCGTTTCTCCGTTTCTTTCTTCGTTTCTACGTTCATTTCTTCGTTTCTCCATTTTTTTCTTCGTTCTCCATTTATTTCTCCGTTTCTTCGTTTCTTTCTTCGTTACTCCGTTTGTTTCTTCGTTTCTCCGTTTCTTTCTTCGTTTCTCCGTTTCTTTCTTCGTTTCTCCGTTTATTTCATCGTTTCTCCATTTATTTCTCCGTTTCTCCGATTATTTCTTCGTTTCTCCATTTATTTCTCCGATTCTCCGTTTCTTTCTTCGTTTCTCCGTTTCTTTGTTCGTTTCTCCGTTTCTTTCTTCGTTTCTCAGTTTCTTTCTTCGTTTCTCCGTTTCTTTCTTCGTTTCTCCGTTTATTTCTCCGTTTCTCCATTTATTTCTCCGTTTCTTTCTTCGTTTCTTCGTTTCTTTCTTGGTTACTCCGTTTCTTTCTTCGTTTCACCGTTTCTTTCTTCGTTTCTCCATTTATTTCTCCGTTTCTCCGTTTCTTTCTTCGTTTCTCCGTTTATTTCATCGTTTCTCCATTTATTTCTCCGTTTCTCCGATTATTTCTTCGTTTCTCCATTTATTTCTCCGATTCTCCGTTTCTTTCTTCGTTTCTCCGTTTCTTTCCTCGTTTCTCCGTTTATTTCTCCGATTCTCCGTTTCTTTCTTCGTTTCTCCGTTTCTTTGTTCGTTTCCCTGTTTCTTTCTTCGTTTCTCCGTTTCTTTCCTCGTTTCTCCGTTTCTTTCTTCGTCTCAACGTTTATTTCTTCGTTTATCTATTTATTTCTTCGTTTCTCCATTTATTTCTCCGTTTCTTCGTTTCTTTTTTCGTTACTCCGTTTCTTTCTTTGTTTCTCCGTTTCTTTCTTCGTTTCTCCGTTTCTTTCTTCGTTTCTCCGTTTATTTCTTCGTTTCTCCATTTATTTCTCCGTTTCTCCGTTTATTTCTTCGTTTCTCCATTTATTTCTCCGTTTCTTCGTTTCTTTCTTCGTTACTCCGTTTCTTTCTTCGTTTCTCCGTTTCTTTCTTCGTTTCTCCGTTTCTTTCTTCGTTTCTCCGTTTCTTTCTTCGTTTCTCCGCTTCTTTCTACGTTTCTCCGTTTCTTTCTTCGTTTCTCCGTTTCTTTGTTCGCTTCTCCGTTTCTTTCTTCGTTTCTCCGTTTCTTTCCTCGTTTCTCTGTTTCTTTCTTCGTTTCTCCGTTTATTTCTTCGTTTCTCCATTTATTTCTCCGTTTCTACGTTTCTTTCATCGTTTCTCCGTTTCTTTCTTCGTTTCTCCGTTTCTTTCTTCGTTTCTCCATTTCTTTCTTCGTTTCTCCGTTTCTTTCTTCGTTTCTCCGTTTATTTCTTCGTTTCTCCATTTATTTCTCCGTTCCTTTCTTCGTTTCTCCGTTTCTTCGTTCGTTTCTCCGTTTCTTTCTTCGTTTCTCTGTGTATTTCTTCGTTTCTCCATTTATTTCTCCGTTTCTACGTCTCTATCTTTGTTTCTCCGTTTCTTTGTTCGTTTCTCCGTTTCTTTGTTCGTTTCTCCGTTTCTTTTTCCGTTTCTCGGCTTGTTTCTCCGTTTCTCCATTTATTTCTCCGTTTCTTTCTTCGTTTCTCTGTTTCTTTCTTCGTTTCTCCGTTTCTTTCTTCGTTTCTTTCTTCGTTTCTCCGTTTATTTCTTCGTTTCTCCATTTATTTCTCCGTTTCTCCGTTTCTTTGTTAGTTTCTCCGTTTCTTTCTCCGTTTCTCGGTTTATTTCTTCGATTCTCCATTTATTTCTCCGATTCTCCGTTTCTTTCTTCGTTTCTCCATTTATGTCTCCGTTTCTCCGTTTCTTTGTTCGTTTCTCCGTTTCTTTCTTCGTTTCTCCGTTTCTTTGTTCGTTTCTTCGTTTCTTTGATCGTTTCTCCGTTTCTCGGTTTATTTCTTCGTTTCTCCATTTATTTCTCCGTTTCTTTGTTCGTTTCTCCGTCTTTCTTCGTTTCTCCGTTTCTTCGTTCGTTTCTCCGTTTCTTTGTTCGTTTCTCCGTTTCTTTGTTCGTTTCTCCGTTTCTTTCTTCGTTTCTCCGTTTCTTTCTTCGTTTCTCCGTTTCTTTCTTTGTTTCTCTGTTCCTTTCTTCATTTCTCCGTTTCTTTCTTCGTTTCACCGTTTCATTCTCCGTTTTTGCGTTTCATTTTTCGTTTCTCCGTCTCTTTCTTCGTTTCTCCGTTTCTTTGTTCGTTTCCCCGTTTCTTTCTTCGTTTCTTCGTTTCTTTCTTCGTTTCTCAGTTTCTTTCTTCGTTTCTCCGTTTCTTTCTTCGTTTCTCCGTTTCTTTGTTCGTTTCCCCGTTTCTTTCTTCGTTTCTCCGTTTCTTTCCTCGTTTCTCCGTTTCTTTCTTCGTTTCTACGTTCATTTCTTCGTTTCTCCATTTTTTTCTTCGTTTCTCCATTTATTTCTCCGTTTCTTCGTTTCTTTCTTCGTTACTCCGTTTCTTTCTTCGTTTCTCCGTTTCTTTCTTCGTTTCTCCGTTTCTTTCTTCGTTTCTCCGTTTCTTTCTTCGTTTCTTCGTTTCTTTCTTCGTTTCTCCGTTTATTTCTTCATTTCTCCGTTTCTTTCTTCGTTTCTCCGTTTCTTTGTTCGTTTCCCCGTTTCTTCCTTCGTTTCTCCGTTTCTTTCCTCGTTTCTCCGTTTCTTTCTTCGTTTCTACGTTCATTTCTTCGTTTCTCCATTTTTTTCTTCGTTCTCCATTTATTTCTCCGTTTCTTCGTTTCTTTCTTCGTTACTCCGTTTGTTTCTTCGTTTCTCCGTTTCTTTCTTCGTTTCTCCGTTTCTTTCTTCGTTTCTCCGTTTATTTCATCGTTTCTCCATTTATTTCTCCGTTTCTCCGATTATTTCTTCGTTTCTCCATTTATTTCTCCGATTCTCCGTTTCTTTCTTCGTTTCTCCGTTTCTTTCTTCGTTTCTCCGTTTCTTTCTTCGTTTCTCAGTTTCTTTCTTCGTTTCTCCGTTTCTTTCTTCGTTTCTCCGTTTATTTCTCCGTTTCTCCATTTATTTCTCCGTTTCTTTCTTCGTTTCTTCGTTTCTTTCTTGGTTACTCCGTTTCTTTCTTCGTTTCACCGTTTCTTTCTTCGTTTCTCCATTTATTTCTCCGTTTCTCCGTTTCTTTCTTCGTTTCTCCGTTTATTTCATCGTTTCTCCATTTATTTCTCCGTTTCTCCGATTATTTCTTCGTTTCTCCATTTATTTCTCCGATTCTCCGTTTCTTTCTTCGTTTCTCCGTTTCTTTCCTCGTTTCTCCGTTTATTTCTCCGATTCTCCGTTTCTTTCTTCGTTTCTCCGTTTCTTTGTTCGTTTCCCTGTTTCTTTCTTCGTTTCTCCGTTTCTTTCCTCGTTTCTCCGTTTCTTTCTTCGTCTCAACGTTTATTTCTTCGTTTATCTATTTATTTCTTCGTTTCTCCATTTATTTCTCCGTTTCTTCGTTTCTTTTTTCGTTACTCCGTTTCTTTCTTTGTTTCTCCGTTTCTTTCTTCGTTTCTCCGTTTCTTTCTTCGTTTCTCCGTTTATTTCTTCGTTTCTCCATTTATTTCTCCGTTTCTCCGTTTATTTCTTCGTTTCTCCATTTATTTCTCCGTTTCTTCGTTTCTTTCTTCGTTACTCCGTTTCTTTCTTCGTTTCTCCGTTTCCTTCTTCGTTTCTCCGTTTCTTTCTTCGTTTCTCCGTTTCTTTCTTCGTTTCTCCGCTTCTTTCTACGTTTCTCCGTTTCTTTCTTCGTTTCTCCGTTTCTTTGTTCGCTTCTCCGTTTCTTTCTTCGTTTCTCCGTTTCTTTCCTCGTTTCTCTGTTTCTTTCTTCGTTTCTCCGTTTATTTCTTCGTTTCTCCATTTATTTCTCCGTTTCTACGTTTCTTTCATCGTTTCTCCGTTTCTTTCTTCGTTTCTCCGTTTCTTTCTTCGTTTCTCCATTTCTTTCTTCGTTTCTCCGTTTCTTTCTTCGTTTCTCCGTTTATTTCTTCGTTTCTCCATTTATTTCTCCGTTCCTTTCTTCGTTTCTCCGTTTCTTCGTTCGTTTCTCCGTTTCTTTCTTCGTTTCTCTGTGTATTTCTTCGTTTCTCCATTTATTTCTCCGTTTCTACGTCTCTATCTTTGTTTCTCCGTTTCTTTGTTCGTTTCTCCGTTTCTTTGTTCGTTTCTCCCTTTCTTTTTTCGTTTCTCCGTTTCTTTGTTCGTTTCTCCGTTTCTTTTTCCGTTTCTCGGCTTGTTTCTCCGTTTCTCCATTTATTTCTCCGTTTCTTTCTTCGTTTCTCTGTTTCTTTCTTCGTTTCTCCGTTTCTTTCTTCGTTTCTTTCTTCGTTTCTCCGTTTATTTCTTCGTTTCTCCATTTATTTCTCCGTTTCTCCGTTTCTTTGTTAGTTTCTCCGTTTCTTTCTCCGTTTCTCGGTTTATTTCTTCGATTCTCCATTTATTTCTCCGATTCTCCGTTTCTTTCTTCGTTTCTCCATTTATGTCTCCGTTTCTCCGTTTCTTTGTTCGTTTCTCCGTTTCTTTCTTCGTTTCTCCGTTTCTTTGTTCGTTTCTTCGTTTCTTTGATCGTTTCTCCGTTTCTCGGTTTATTTCTTCGTTTCTCCATTTATTTCTCCGTTTCTTTGTTCGTTTCTCCGTCTTTCTTCGTTTCTCCGTTTCTTTGTTCGTTTCTCCGTTTCTTTGTTCGTTTCTCCGTTTCTTTTTTCGTTTCTCCGTTTCTTTGTTCGTTTCTCCGTTTCTTGGTTTATTTCTTCGTTTCACCATTTATTTCTCCGTTTCTTACTTCGTTTCTTCGTTTCTTTCTTCGTTACTCCGTTTCTTTTCCGTTTCTCCGTTTCGTTCTTCGTTCCTTTGTTTCTTTCTTCGTTTCTCTGTTTCTTTCTTCGTATCTCCGTTTCATTCTTCGCTTCTCCGTTTCGTTCTTCGTTTCTCCGTTTCTTTCTTCGTTTCTCCGTTTCTGTCTTCGTTTCTCCGTTTCCTTGTTCGTTTCTCCGTTTATTTCTTCGTTTCTCCATTTATTTCTTCGTTTCGTTCTTAGTTTCTTCCTTTCTTTCTTCGTTTCTCCGTTTATTTCTCCGTTTCTCCATTTATTTCTCCGTTTCTCCGTTTCTTTCTTCGTTTCTCCGTTTCTTTGTTCGTTTCTCCGTTTCTTTCTCCGTTTCTACGTTTCTCCGTTTCGTTCTTCGTTTCACCGTTTCTTTGTTCGTTTCTCCGTTTCTTTCTTCGTTTTGTGGGTAATCGGGAGAAAGGAAAGTACGCTAATTCTTTCGTTCACTGGCTTTATTGCGGATTCGGTCGTATCGCGTGGTCGTGTCGGTCGGGTCGAAGATCGGTCGAAGACTGCTCCTCGGGGCTCGTCCCCGTCCCTTCTTTCTCCGACCATTCTTTAGGGCCCCGTTTATCGCCAGGCGACGATTGACAATTTTCGTGGCCAGCTTCGTTGCTGCGTTTTGTTTATCTCAAGAGGCGACGGTCTGGCGGCGTGCTCGAGCACGGGCCGCCACACCAGCCCCCTTGGTGAAAATAAGGGTACCCTTATTCATATCGGCTTGCCCGCAACGTAGCGGTCGGGAAAATGGACGCGTCTACCCGATTTCGTCGTGCGTTCGCTCTGCTCTTTCGTACGGGAATCCGCGGTGTCGTTGTCGGCCTTCCGCGGTGGGGGTTTGTTGGTTGCGCCCTGGCTGTCGTCCTGTAGCAGGTAGGCTGGCTTGAGTCTGTCTAACGACACTGGCACCACCCGATCCTTGACACGTATGTTGAAATGCTTCGGGTGTCGCTCGACTACCTCGTAAGGGCCGTCGTACGCCGGTTGCAGGGCGCCTTTGAGGCCGCCGTGCCTCACGAACACGTGCGTCGTTGTGGCGAGGTCCTTGAAGACGAACACCTTTTTGTTTCCGTGGCGCGTTACAGGCGTCGGGCGCAGTCCGCGGAAATGCTCGCGTAGTTTCGCGACGTAGGCTTCCTCGTTGTCGTTCGCGGTTCGCCGCTCTATCAATAATTCGCCCGGCAGGCGAATCGGTTCGCCGTACAACATTTCGGCCGGAGTCGCTTTGATGTCGTCCTTCCAGGCGGCTCGGATGCCTAAAAGGACGACCGGTAACGCCGCGGCCCAGCTGTCCGCGTGGCACACGATTGCCGATTTCAACTGGCGGTGGAATCGTTCCACCATGCCGTTCGCTGCTGGATGGTACGCAGTTGTACGCAAATGTTTCGTCCCGATCAGGAGCGACAATTGTTGGAATAAAGCGGATTCGAATTGTCGGCCCTGATCGGTTGTGATTCGATGGGGTGCGCCGAACCGGGCGATCCAACCCGCGAGTAACGCGTGAGCTACCGTCTCGGCGGTAACATCTTCAACGGGGAACGCTTCCGGCCAGCGTGCGTAACGATCGATACATGTTACGCAGTATCGATACCCCCTTGACATCGGCAACGGCCCGATGATGTCCACGTGGACATGCTCAAAACGCCCCGACGGCGTATCAAATCTACCCGCCGGTGTAGACACGTGCCTACTGGTCTTCGCTCGTTGGCACGGCACGCACGCCTGTGCCCAGGTTCTACAATCCTTCCGGATACCTGGCCACACAAAACGCTGCGCTACTAGCCGCGCGGTCGCTTTCGCCCCGGGATGCGCGAGATCGTGGATGGAATCGAAGGCGCGTTTTCGAAACTCCCTCGTCACGAATGGTCGCAATGAGGGGGTCGTCGTGTCGCAGTACACCGCCGAACTCCCGTCGGAAAACGCAACTCGCTTCAGCGCGAGTGACGTGCTCGATTGTAGCAACGCCTGTAATTCTTCGTCTCGCTGTTGGGAGTCGGCGAGTTTCGCATAGTCGAGGGCCCGGGAAATCTGCGCGACCCGTGACAAGGCGTCGGCCACGACGTTGTCTTTCCCGGACACGTGCCGGATGTCGGTTGTAAATTGTCCGATAAAGTCTAAATAGCGGAACTGTCGGGGGGTATGTTTCCCCGGTTTTTGCGCGAACGCGAAGGTGATCGGTTTATGGTCGGTAAAGATCGTGAATACGCGGCCTTCCACCATATGCCGAAAGTACCTGACGGCTTTATACACCGCCAGAAGTTCCCGGTCATACGGACTGTACTTCCGTTCGGCCTGCGTTAGCTTTTTCGTGAAGAAAGCTAATGGTTGCCATCCGTCGCCCGATCGCTGCTGCAACGCAGCTCCCACCGTGAAATCGGAAGCATCTGTAAAAAGTGCCAAAGGCAACGAGACGTCGGGGTGCGCGAGCAATGCCGCCCGCGCGAGGCTGTCCTTACACCGTTCGAACGCTTCGATTCTGTCCGGCGACCAGTCGACGGGGGTTCGGCCCTTGACGTTACCCTGAAGGGCTGCGTTTAGGGGGGCCTGAATCTCTGCGGCGGCCGGCACGAAACGCCGGTAGAAGTTTAGCATGCCCAGGAATTGTCGCAGTTCTTTAACTGTCTCTGGGCGTGGGAAAGTTCGAATTGCTTCGACTTTTTGCGGCAACGGTCGTGTGCCGCTCTCGTTCACCGCGTATCCCAAGAACGTCACTTCCGGCGCACCAAAAACGCACTTCGCGCAATTCACGAGCACTCCGTACTCGCTCAATCGTCTGAAAAGTTCGCGTAAATGATGTTCGTGCTCTTCGACCGAGCTCGATGCCACGAGAATGTCGTCGATGTAAACGTAGCACCAATCGAGTCCGCGTAACACCTCGTCCATAAAGCGCTGGAATGTCTGGGCCGCGTTTCGTAGACCGAACGACATCCAAGGGAACTCGAACAGCCCGAAAGGTGTAGTGATGGCGGTTTTAGGGATATCGTCCGGGTTCACTGGGATTTGGTTGTACGCCCGCACTAAATCTATCGTCGAGAACAACGTCTTGCCGGCCAGACATTGCGCAAAATCCTCGACGTGAGGCACCGGGTATTTATCCGGGATTGTTCTTGCGTTCAACGCCCGGTAGTCTCCGCACGGTCGCCATTCGTCGTTCTTCTTCGGGACCAGGTGCAGGGCCGACGACCAGCAACTTTCGGAACGGCGCGCCGTTCCGTCCCTCACCATGGCCTCGAACTCCGCTTTGGCGATTCGCAGTTTGTCGGGAGCGAGGCGTCGCGGTTTACAAGACACTGGTGGACCCGGTGTGGTCCTGATGTAGTGGCACGTCTCGTGTCTCGTCGTGCGGTGTCCTCCCGATGGTCGCGTGACGTCCGGGAACTCGGCAAGGATCGTATGGAATCTAGATTCCCCGGATATCGCTTTTACGCTTCCCGCTCGATTTTCGACCACGCGTCCCCCCGTCGATAACGTGGTTAACGCGTCCACCAGTTTTTTTGCTCGCAGGTCGACGAGGAGGTTGAAAAAGTTTAAAAAATCGGCGCCTATGATCGGGGTTGTAACGTCGGCAATGACGAATCGCCACGTGAAATCCCGTCTCAGCCCCAGGTTTAGACGGAACGTGACGTAACCGTAGGTCCGGATCGTCGAACCGTTCGCCGCGTATAGCTCGTACGTCGTCTTTTCGTGCACCCCCTTCGCCCGCGACCGCGGAAACACGCACAAATCCGATCCGGTGTCCACCATAAAAATTGTTCTGGTCATTCGATCCGTCACGAACAAGCGGCTTGTAGTCGGCACGCGATCGCTTGCCGCCATTAACGATCGGCCCGATTGTTTTCCGCCACATGATTGCACGGCTGGCGGCATCTTCTCGCTGCGGTACCGAACATCCAATGGTACCAGCACCGGCCGTCCTCGGGGGGAGGCGAGGCATTATAGTCGCGCGACCTCGAAGGGCTCCGTCGGGCGTCACGCGACCTCGAAAAGCTCCGTCGGGCGTCACGCGACCTCGAAGGGCTCCGTCGGGCGTCCCGCGACGGCGGGCGCGAGTGGCGGTAATCGTCTCTGCTGACGCGGAGGGCCGCGATCTCACGGCGTAGCTCGGCCAACTCCGCGTGGATCCCGTCGGGTGCGGTCGACGCGGCGGTGACCTGGGGACCCGGTGTCACCTCTGCCACGGCGTCGGCGAGAGAAGCGAGCTCGGACAAACTTTCCTTCTTTTGTGATACCAACACCGATTGGATGTTCCGGGGGAGGCGCCCCAGCCACAGTGTCCTCAAAAATTCGTTCGACACCGTGTCGCCCGCAAGGTTTTGTAACCGGCGCAGGAAAGTCGATGGCTTCCCGTCGCCGATTTCCTCGTGCTCCAGGAGCGTGCGGATCTTCTGCTCCCTGGTGTCCGAGAGGCGTCGGATCAGTTCCGCTTTTAACGTATCGTACATGTTCTGCGTTGGCGGGTCGCTGATGATGTCGTTCACCAGGTCGGCGTACTGGTTCTCCAGATGCGCGCTTACGTAATGGTACTTGGTGGAATCCTGGGTGATTCCAGCCAGCACGAATTGCGACTCCAGCTGCCGGAACCATGTTTCTGGGTTCTTTTCCCAAAACGGCGGGACGCGAATCGCGACGCGTGCTACCGTGACGTCCTGCGGAAGGTCCGTCATCGCTGCCGCTGGCCTTCTCCCAATTCCACACCAATTCTTTCACGATCACTCACGTCGGGGTCACCAATTATGTGGGTAATCGGGAGAAAGGAAAGTACGCTAATTCTTTCGTTCACTGGCTTTATTGCGGATTCGGTCGTATCGCGTGGTCGTGTCGGTCGGGTCGAAGATCGGTCGAAGACTGCTCCTCGGGGCTCGTCCCCGTCCCTTCTTTCTCCGACCATTCTTTAGGGCCCCGTTTATCGCCAGGCGACGATTGACAATTTTCGTGGCCAGCTTCGTTGCTGCGTTTTGTTTATCTCAAGAGGCGACGGTCTGGCGGCGTGCTCGAGCACGGGCCGCCACAGTTTCTCCGTTTCTTTCTTCGTTTCTTTCTTCGTTTCTCCGTTTCTTTCTTCGCTTCTCCGTTTATTTCTTCGTTTCTCCATTTATTTCTCCGTTTCTCCGTTTCTTTGTTCGTATCTCCGTTTCTTTCTCCGTTTCGCAGTTTATTTCTTCGTTTCTCCATTTATTTCTCCGTTTCTCCGTTTCTTTCTTCGTTTCTCCGTTTCTGTCTTCGTTTCTCCGTTTCCTTGTTCGTTTCTCCGTTTATTTCTTCGTTTCTCCATTTATTTCTTCGTTTCTTTCTCCGTTTCTCCGTTTCTTTCTTCGTTTCTCCATTTATTTCTCCGTTTCTCCGTTTCTTTCTTCGTTTCTCCGTTTCTTTGTTCGTTTCTCCGTTTCTTTTTCCGTTTTTCGGTTTATTTCTTCGTGTCTCCATTTATTTCTCCGTTTCTCCGTTTCTTTCTTCGTTTCTCCGTTTATTTCTTCGTTTCTCCATTTATTTCTCCGTTTCTCCGTTTCTTTCATCGTTTCTCCGTTTCTTTCTTCGTTTCTCCGTTTCTTTCTTCGTTTCTCCGTTTCTTTCTTCGTTTTTCCGTTTCTTTCTTCGTTTCTCCGTTTATTTCTTCGTTTCTCCATTTATTTCTCCGTTCCTTTCTTCGTTTCTCCGTTTCTTCGTTCGTTTCTCCGTTTCTTTCTTCGTTTCTCTGTGTATTTCTTCGTTTCTCCATTTATTTCTCCGTTTCTACGTTTCTTTCTTCGTTTCTACGTTTATTTCTTCGCTTCTCCATTTATTTCTCCGTTTCTCCGTTTCTTTCTTCGTTTCTCCATTTATGTCTCCGTTTCTCCGTTTCTTTGTTCGTTTCTCCGTTTCCTTCTTCGTTTCTTTCTCCGTTTCTCCGTTTCTTTCTTCGTTTCTCCGTTTCTGTCTTCGTTTCTCCGTTTCCTTGTTCGTTTCTCCGTTTATTTCTTCGTTTCTCCATTTATTTCTTCGTTTCTTTCTCCGTTTCTCCGTTTCTTTCTTCGTTTCTCCATTTATTTCTCCGTTTCTCCGTTTCTTTCTTCGTTTCTCCGTTTCTTTGTTCGTTTCTCCGTTTCTTTTTCCGTTTTTCGGTTTATTTCTTCGTGTCTCCATTTATTTCTCCGTTTCTCCGTTTCTTTCTTCGTTTCTCCGTTTATTTCTTCGTTTCTCCATTTATTTCTCCGTTTCTCCGTTTCTTTCATCGTTTCTCCGTTTCTTTCTTCGTTTCTCCGTTTCTTTCTTCGTTTCTCCGTTTCTTTCTTCGTTTTTCCGTTTCTTTCTTCGTTTCTCCGTTTATTTCTTCGTTTCTCCATTTATTTCTCCGTTCCTTTCTTCGTTTCTCCGTTTCTTCGTTCGTTTCTCCGTTTCTTTCTTCGTTTCTCTGTGTATTTCTTCGTTTCTCCATTTATTTCTCCGTTTCTACGTTTCTTTCTTCGTTTCTACGTTTATTTCTTCGCTTCTCCATTTATTTCTCCGTTTCTCCGTTTCTTTCTTCGTTTCTCCATTTATGTCTCCGTTTCTCCGTTTCTTTGTTCGTTTCTCCGTTTCTTTCTTCGTTTCTCCGTTTCTTTCTTCGTTTCTTCGTTTCTTTGATCGTTTCTCCGTTTCTCGGTTTATTTCTTCGTTTCTCCATTTATTTCTCCGTTTCTTTGTTCGTTTCTCCGTCTTTCTTCGTTTCTCCGTTTCTTTGTTCGTTTCTCCGTTTCTTTGTTCGTTTCTCCGTTTCTTGGTTTATTTCTTCGTTTCACCATTTATTTCTCCGTTTCTTACTTCGTTTCTTCGTTTCTTTCTTCGTTACTCCGTTTCTTTTCCGTTTCTCCGTTTCGTTCTTCGTTCCTTTGTTTCTTTCTTCGTTTCTCTGTTTCTTTCTTCGTATCTCCGTTTCATTCTTCGCTTCTCCGTTTCGTTCTTCGTTTCTCCGTTTCTTTCTTCGTTTCTCCGTTTCTGTCTTCGTTTCTCCGTTTCCTTGTTCGTTTCTCCGTTTATTTCTTCGTTTCTCCATTTATTTCTTCGTTTCGTTCTTAGTTTCTTCCTTTCTTTCTTCGTTTCTCCGTTTATTTCTCCGTTTCTCCATTTATTTCTCCGTTTCTCCGTTTCTTTGTTCGTGTCTCCGTTTCTTTCTCCGTTTCGCAGTTTATTTCTTCGTTTCTCCATTTATTTCTCCGTTTCTCCGTTTCTTTCTTCGTTTCCCCGTTTCTGTCTTCGTTTCTCCGTTTCCGTGTTCGTTTCTCCGTTTATTTCTTCGTTTCTCCATTTATTTCTTGGTTTCGTTCTTAGTTTCTTCCTTTCTTTCTTAGTTTCTCCGTTTATTTCTCCGTTTCTCCATTTATTTCTCCGTTTCTCCGTTTCTTTCTTCGTTTCTCCGTTTCTTTGTTCGTTTCTCCGTTTCTTTCTCCGTTTCTGCGTTACTCCGTTTCGTTCTTCGTTTCACCGTTTCTTTGTTCGTTTCTCCGTTTCTTTCTTCGTTTCTCCGTTTCTTTCTTCGTTTCTTTCTTCGTTTCTCCGTTTCTTTCTTCGTTTCTCCATTTATTTCTCCGTTTCTCCGTTTCTTTCTTCGTTTCTCCGTTTCTTTGTTCGTTTCTCCGTTTCTTTTTCCGTTTTTCGGTTTATTTCTTCGTGTCTCCATTTATTTCTCCGTTTCTCCGTTTCTTTCTTCGTTTCTCCGTTTATTTCTTCGTTTCTCCATTTATTTCTCCGTTTCTCCGTTTCTTTCATCGTTTCTCCGTTTCTTTCTTCGTTTCTCCGTTTCTTTCTTCGTTTCTCCGTTTCTTTCTTCGTTTCTCCGTTTCTTTCTTCGTTTCTCCGTTTATTTCTTCGTTTCTCCATTTACTTCTCCGTTCCTTTCTTCGTTTCTCCGTTTCTTCGTTCGTTTCTCCGTTTCTTTCTTCGTTTCTCTGTGTATTTCTTCGTTTCTCCATTTATTTCTCCGTTTCTACGTTTCTTTCTTCGTTTCTACGTTTATTTCTTCGCTTCTCCATTTATTTCTCCGTTTCTCCGTTTCTTTCTTCGTTTCTCCGTTTCTTTGTTCGTTTCTGCGTTTCTTTGTTCGTTTCTCTGTTTCTTTGTTCGTTTCTCCGTTTCTTTGTTCGTTTCTCCGTTTCTCGGTTTATTTCTTCGTTTCTCCATTTATTTCTCCGTTTCTTACTTCGTTTCTTCGATTCTTTCTTCGTTACTTCTCTTCTTTTTCGTTTCTCCGTTTCGTTCTTATTTTCTTCGTTTCTTTCTTCGTTTCTCCGTTTATTTCTTCGTTTCTCCATTTATTTCTTCGTTTCTCCGTTTCTTTCTTCGTTTCTCCGTTTCTTTGTTCGTTTCTCCGTTTCTTTCTCCGTTTCTACGTTCCTCCGTTTCGTTCTTCGTTCTTCGTTTCACCGTTTCTTTGTCCGTTTCTCCGTTTCTTTCTTCGTTTCTCCGTTTCTTTCTTCGTTTCTCCGTTTCTTTCTTCGTTTCTCCGTTTATTTCTTCGTTTCTCCATTTATTTCTCCGTTTCTCCGTTTCTTTGTTCGCATCTCCGTTTCTTTCTCCGGTTGTCAGTTTATTTCTTCGTTTTTTCCATTTATTTCTCCGCTTCTCCGTTTCTTTGTTCGTTTCTCCGTTTCTTTGTTCGTTTCTCTGTTTCTATGTCCGTTTCTCCGTTTCATTCTTCGTTTCTTTCTTCGTTACTCCGTTTCTTTCTTCGTTTTTTCGTTTCTTTCTTCGTTTCTCCGTTTCTTTCTTCGTTTCTCCGTTTCTTTCTTCGTTTCTCCATTTATATCTCCGTTTCTCCGTTTCTTTGTTCGTTTCTCCGTTTCTTTCTTCGTTTCTCCGTTTCTTTGTTCGTTTCTCCGTTTCTCGGTTTATTTCTTCGTTTCACCATTTATTTCTCCGTTTCTTACATCGTTTCTTCGCTTCTTTCTTCGTTACTCCGTTCCTTTTCGTTTCTCCGTTTCGTTCTTAGTTTCTTCGTTTCTTACTTCGTTTCTCCGTTTATTTCTTCGTTTCTCCGCTTCTTTCCTCGTTTCTACGTTTCTTTCTTCGTTTCTACGTTTATTTCTTCGCTACTCCATTTATTTCTCCGTTTCTCCGTTTCTTTCTTCGTTTCTCCGTTTCTTTGTTCGTTTTTCCGTTTCTTTGTTCGTTTCTCTGTTTCTTTGATCGTTTCTCCGTTTCTTTGTTCGTTTCTCCGTTTCTCGGTTTATTTCTTCGTTTCTCCATTTATTTCTCCGTTTCTTACTCCGTTTCTTCGTTTCTTTCTTCGTTACTTCTCTTCTTTTTCGTTTCTCCGTTTCGTTCTTAGTTTCTTCGTTTCTTTCTTCGTTTCTCCGTTTATTTCTTCGTTTCTCCATTTATTTCTCCGTTTCGCCGTTTCTTTGTTCGTATCTCCGTTTCTTTCTCCGTTTCTCCGTTTCTTTCTTCGTTTCTCCATTTATTTCTCCGTTTCTCCGTTTCTTTCTTCGTTTCTCCGTTTCTTTGTCCGTTTCTCCGTTTCTTTTTCCGTTTTTCGGTTTATTTCTTCGTGTCTCCATTTATTTCTCCGTTTCTCCGTTTCTTTCTTCGTTTCTCCGTTTATTTCTTCGTTTCTCCATTTATTTCTCCGTTTCTCCGTTTCTTTCATCGTTTCTCCGTTTCTTTCTTCGTTTCTCCGTTTCTTTCTTCGTTTCTCCGTTTCTTTCTTCGTTTCTCGGTTTCTTTCTTCGTTTCTCCGTTTCTTTCTTCGTTTCTCCGTTTCTTTGTTCGTTTCTCCGTTTATTTCTTCGTTTCTCCATTTATTTCTTCGTTTCTCCGTTTCTTTGTTCGTTTCTCCGTTTATTTCTTCGTTTCTCCATTTATTTCTCCGTTTCTCCGTTTATTTCTTCGTTTCTCCATTTATTTCTCCGATTCTCCGTTTCTTTCTTCGTTTCTCCGTTTCTTTCTTCGTTTCTCGGTTCCTTTGTTCGTTTCTCCGTTTCTTTCTTCGTTTCTCCGTTTATATCTTCGTTTCTCCATTTATTTCTCCGTTTCTTTCTTCGTTTCTCCGTTTCATTCTTCGTTTCTCCGTTTCTTTCTTCGTTTCTCCGTTTCATTCTGCGTTTCTCCGCTTCTTCATTCGTTTCTCGGTTTCTTTCTCCGTTTCTCGGTTTATTTATTCGTTTCTCCGTTTCTTTCTTCGTTTCTCCGTTTATTTCTTCATTTCTCCATTTGTTTCTCCGTTTCTCCGGTTCTTTCTTCGTTTCTCCGTTCCTTTGTGCGTTTCTCCGTTTCTTTGTTCGTTTCTCCGTTTCTTTGTTCGTTTCTCCGTTTCTTTGTTCGTTTCTCCGTTTCTTTCTTCGTTTCTCCGTTTCTTTCTTCGTTTCTCCGTTTCTTTCTTTGTTTCTCAGTTCCTTTCTTCATTTCTCCGTTTCTTTCTTCGTTTCACCGTTTCATTCTCCGTTTTTGCGTTTCATTTTTCGTTTCTCCGTCTCTTTCTTCGTTTCTCCGTTTCTTTGTTCGTTTCTCCGTTTCTTTCTTCGTTTCTTCGTTTCTTTCTTCGTTCCTCCGTTTATTTCTTCATTTCTCCGTTTCTTTCTTCGTTTCTCCGTTTCTTTGTTCGTTTCCCCGTTTCTTTCTTCGTTTCTCCGTTTCTTTCCTCGTTTCTCCGTTTCTTTCTTCGTTTCTACGTTCATTTCTTCGTTTCTACATATATTTCTCCGTTTCTTCGTTTCTTTCTTCGTTACTCCGTTTCTTTCTTCGTTTCTCCGTTTCTTTCTTCGTTTCTCCGTTTCTTTCTTCGTTTCTCCGTTTCTTTCTTCGTTTCTCCGTTTATTTCTTCGTTTCTCCACTTATTTCTCCGTTTCTCCGTTTCATTCTTCGTTTCTCCGTTTCTTTGTTCGTTTCCCCGTTTCTTTCTTCGTTTCTCTGTTTCTTTCCTCGTTTCTCCGTTTCTTTCTTCGTTTCTACGTTTATTTCTTCGTTTCTCCATTTATTTCTTCGTTTCTCCATTTATTTCTCCGTTTCTTCGTTTCTTTCTTCGTTACTCCGTTTGTTTCTTCGTTTCTCCGTTTCTTTCTTCGTTTCTCCGTTTCTTTCTTCGTTTCTCCGTTTATTTCATCGTTTCTCCATTTATTTCTCCGTTTCTCCGATTATTTCTTCGTTTCTCCATTTATTTCTCCGATTCTCCGTTTCTTTCTTCGTTTCTCCGTTTCTTTGTTCGTTTCTCCGTTTCTTTCTTCGTTTCTCAGTTTCTTTCTTCGTTTCTCCGTTTCTTTCTTCGTTTCTCCGTTTATTTCTCCGTTTCTCCATTTATTTCTCCGTTTCTTTCTTCGTTTCTTCGTTTCTTTCTTGGTTACTCCGTTTCTTTCTTCGTTTCTCCGTTTCTTTCTTCGTTTCTCCATTTATTTCTCCGTTTCTCCGTTTCTTTCTTCGTTTCTCCGTTTATTTCATCGTTTCTCCATTTATTTCTCCGTTTCTCCGATTATTTCTTCGTTTCTCCATTTATTTCTCCGATTCTCCGTTTCTTTCTTCGTTTCTCCGTTTCTTTCCTCGTTTCTCCGTTTATTTCTCCGATTCTCCGTTTCTTTCTTCGTTTCTCCGTTTCTTTGTTCGTTTCCCTGTTTCTTTCTTCGTTTCTCTGTTTCTTTCCTCGTTTCTCCGTTTCTTTCTTCGTCTCAACGTTTATTTCTTCGTTTATCCATTTATTTCTTCGTTTCTCCATTTATTTCTCCGTTTCTTCGTTTCTTTTTTCGTTACTCCGTTTCTTTCTTCGTTTCTCCGTTTCTTTCTTCGTTTCTCCGTTTCTTTCTTCGTTTCTCCGTTTATTTCTTCGTTTCTCCATTTATTTCTCCGTTTCTCCGTTTATTTCTTCGTTTCTCCATTTATTTCTCCGTTTCTTCGTTTCTTTCTTCGTTACTCCGTTTCTTTCTTCGTTTCTCCGTATCTTTCTTCGTTTCTCCGTTTCTTTCTTCGTTTCTCCGTTTCTTTCTTCGTTTCTCCGTTTATTTCTTCGTTTCTCCATTTATTTCTCCGTTTCTCCGTTTCTTTCATCGTTTCTCCGTTTCTTTCTTCGTTTCTCCGTTTCTTTCTTCGTTTCTCCATTTCTTTCTTCGTTTCTCCGTTTCTTTCTTCGTTTCTCCGTTTATTTCTTCGTTTCTCCATTTATTTCTCCGTTCCTTTCTTCGTTTCTCCGTTTCTTCGTTCGTTTCTCCGTTTCTTTCTTCGTTTCTCTGTGTATTTCTTCGTTTCTCCATTTATTTCTCCGTTTCTACGTCTCTATCTTTGTTTCTCCGTTTCTTTGTTCGTTTCTCCGTTTCTTTGTTCGTTTCTCCCTTTCTTTTTTCGTTTCTCCGTTTCTTTGTTCGTTTCTCCGTTTCTTTTTCCGTTTCTCGGCTTGTTTCTCCGTTTCTCCATTTATTTCTCCGTTTCTTTCTTCGTTTCTCTGTTTCTTTCTTCGTTTCTCCGTTTCTTTCTTCGTTTCTCCGTTTCTTTCTTCGTTTCACCGTTTCTTTCATCGTTTCTCCGTTTATTTCTTCGTTTCTCCATTTATTTCTCCGTTTCATCGTTTCTTTGTTCGTTTCTCCGTTTCTTTCTTCGTTTCTACGTTTCTTTCTTCCTTTCTCCGTTTCTTTCTTCGTTTCTCCGTTTCTTTCTTCGTTTCTTCATTTCTTTGTTCGTTTCTCCGTTTCATTGTTCGTTTCACCGTTTCTTTCTGCGTTTCTTCGTTTCTTTCTTCGTTACTCCGTTTCTTTCTTCGTTTCTCCGCTTCTTTCCTCGTTTCTACGTTTCTTTCTTCGTTTCTACGTTTATTTCTTCGCTTCTCCATTTATTTCTCCGTTTCTCCGTTTCTTTCTTCGTTTCTCCGTTTCTTTGTTCGTTTCTCCGTTTCTTTGTTCGTTTCTCTGTTTCTTTGTTCGTTTCTCCGTTTCTTTGTTCGTTTCTCCGTTTCTCGGTTTATTTCTTCGTTTCTCCATTTATTTCTCCGTTTCTTACTTCGTTTCTTCGTTTCTTTCTTCGTTACTTCTCTTCTTTTTCGTTTCTCCGTTTCGTTCTTAGTTTCTTCGTTTCTTTGTTCGTTTCTCCGTTTCTTTCTCCGTTTCTCCGTTTCTTTGTTCGTTTCTCCGTTTGTTTCTTCGTTTCGCCATTTATTTCTCCGTCTCTCCGTTTCGTTCTTCGTTTCACCGTTTCTTTCTTCGTTTCTCCGTTACTTTCTTCGTTTCTCCGCTTCTTTCTACGTTTCTCCGTTTCTTTCTTCGTTTCTCCGTATCTTTCTTCGTTTCTCCGTTTCTTTCCTCGTTTCTCTGTTTCTTTCTTCGTTTCTCCGTTTATTTCTTCGTTTCTCCATTTATTTCTCCGTTTCTCCGTTTCTTTCATCGTTTCTCCGTTTCTTTCTTCGTTTCTCCGTTTCTTTCTTCGTTTCTCCATTTCTTTCTTCGTTTCTCCGTTTCTTTCTTCGTTTCTCCGTTTATTTCTTCGTTTCTCCATTTATTTCTCCGTTCCTTTCTTCGTTTCTCCGTTTCTTCGTTCGTTTCTCCGTTTCTTTCTTCGTTTCTCTGTGTATTTCTTCGTTTCTCCATTTATTTCTCCGTTTCTACGTCTCTATCTTTGTTTCTCCGTTTCTTTGTTCGTTTCTCCGTTTCTTTGTTCGTTTCTCCCTTTCTTTTTTCGTTTCTCCGTTTCTTTGTTCGTTTCTCCGTTTCTTTTTCCGTTTCTCGGCTTGTTTCTCCGTTTCTCCATTTATTTCTCCGTTTCTTTCTTCGTTTCTCTGTTTCTTTCTTCGTTTCTCCGTTTCTTTCTTCGTTTCTCCGTTTCTTTCTTCGTTTCACCGTTTCTTTCATCGTTTCTCCGTTTATTTCTTCGTTTCTCCATTTATTTCTCCGTTTCATCGTTTCTTTGTTCGTTTCTCCGTTTCTTTCTTCGTTTCTACGTTTCTTTCTTCCTTTCTCCGTTTCTTTCTTCGTTTCTCCGTTTCTTTCTTCGTTTCTTCATTTCTTTGTTCGTTTCTCCGTTTCATTGTTCGTTTCACCGTTTCTTTCTGCGTTTCTTCGTTTCTTTCTTCGTTACTCCGTTTCTTTCTTCGTTTCTCCGCTTCTTTCCTCGTTTCTACGTTTCTTTCTTCGTTTCTACGTTTATTTCTTCGCTTCTCCATTTATTTCTCCGTTTCTCCGTTTCTTTCTTCGTTTCTCCGTTTCTTTGTTCGTTTCTCCGTTTCTTTGTTCGTTTCTCTGTTTCTTTGTTCGTTTCTCCGTTTCTTTGTTCGTTTCTCTGTTTCTGTTCGTTTCTCCGTTTCTTTGTTCGTTTCTCCGTTTCTCGGTTTATTTCTTCGTTTCTCCATTTATTTCTCCGTTTCTTACTTCGTTTCTTCGTTTCTTTCTTCGTTACTTCTCTTCTTTTTCGTTTCTCCGTTTCGTTCTTAGTTTCTTCGTTTCTTTGTTCGTTTCTCCGTTTCTTTCTCCGTTTCTCCGTTTCTTTGTTCGTTTCTCCGTTTGTTTCTTCGTTTCGCCATTTATTTCTCCGTCTCTCCGTTTCGTTCTTCGTTTCTTCGTTTCTTTGTTCGTTTCTCCGTTTCTTTCTCCGTTTCTCCGTTTCTTTGTTCGTTTCTCCGTTTCTTTTTCCGTTTCTCGGCTTGTTTCTCCGTTTCTCCATTTATTTCTCCGTTTCTTTCTTCGTTTCTCTGTTTCTTTCTTCGTTTCTCCGTTTCTTTCTTCGTTTCTCCGTTTCTTTCTTCGTTTCACCGTTTCTTTCATCGTTTCTCCGTTTATTTCTTCGTTTCTCCATTTATTTCTCCGTCTCATCGTTTCTTTGTTCGTTTCTCCGTTTCTTTCTTCGTTTCTACGTTTCTTTCTTCCTTTCTCCGTTTCTTTCTTCGTTTCTCCGTTTCTTTCTTCGTTTCTTCATTTCTTTGTTCGTTTCGCCGTTTCATTGTTCGTTTCACCGTTTCTTTCTGCGTTTCTTCGTTTCTTTCTTCGTTACTCCGTTTCTTTCTTCGTTTCTCCGCTTCTTTCCTCGTTTCTACGTTTCTTTCTTCGTTTCTACGTTTATTTCTTCGCTTCTCCATTTATTTCTCCGTTTCTCCGTTTCTTTCTTCGTTTCTCCGTTTCTTTGTTCGTTTCTCCGTTTCTTTGTTCGTTTCTCTGTTTCTTTGTTCGTTTCTCCGTTTCTTTGTTCGTTTCTCTGTTTCTTTGTTCGTTTCTCCGTTTCTTTGTTCGTTTCTCCGTTTCTCGGTTTATTTCTTCGTTTCTCCATTTATTTCTCCGTTTCTTACTTCGTTTCTTCGTTTCTTTCTTCGTTACTTCTCTTCTTTTTCGTTTCTCCGTTTCGTTCTTAGTTTCTTCGTTTCTTTGTTCGTTTCTCCGTTTCTCCGTTTCTTTGTTCGTTTCTCCGTTTGTTTCTTCGTTTCGCCATTTATTTCTCCGTCTCTCCGTTTCGTTCTTCGTTTCTTCGTTTCTTTGTTCGTTTCTCCGTTTCTTTCTCCGTTTCTCCGTTTCTTTGTTCGTTTCTCCGTTTATTTCTTCGATTCTCCATTTATTTCTCCGATTCTCCGTTTCTTTCTTCGTTTCTCCATTTATGTCTCCGTTTCTCCGTTTCTTTGTTCGTTTCTCCGTTTCTTTCTTCGTTTCTCCGTTTCTTTGTTCGTTTCTTCGTTTCTTTGATCGTCTCTCCGTTTCTCGGTTTATTTCTTCGTTTCTCCATTTATTTCTCCGTTTCTTTGTTCGTTTCTCCGTCTTTCTTCGTTTCTCCGTTTCTTTGTTCGTTTCTCCGTTTCTTTGTTCGTTTCTCCGTTTCTTTGTTCGTTTCTCCGTTTCTTTGTTCGTTTCTCCGTTTCTTTGTTCGTTTCTCCGTTTCTTGGTTTATTTCTTCGTTTCACCATTTATTTCTCCGTTTCTTACTTCGTTTCTTCGTTTCTTTCATCGTTACTCCGTTTCTTTTCCGTTTCTCCGTTTCGTTCTTCGTTCCTTTGTTTCTTTCTTCGTTTCTCTGTTTCTTTCTTCGTATCTCCGTTTCATTCTTCGCTTCTACGTTTCGTTCTTCGTTTCTCCGTTTCTTTCTTCGTTTCTCCGTTTCTGTCTTCGTTTCTCCGTTTCCTTGTTCGTTTCTCCGTTTATTTCTTCGTTTCTCCATTTATTTCTTCGTTTCGTTCTTAGTTTCTTCCTTTCTTTCTTCGTTTCTCCGTTTATTTCTCCGTTTCTCCATTTATTTCTCCGTTTCTCCGTTTCTTTCTTCGTTTCTCCGTTTCTTTGTTCGTTTCTCCGTTTCTTTCTCCGTTTCTACGTTTCTCCGTTTCGTTCTTCGTTTCACCGTTTCTTTGTTCGTTTCTCCGTTTCTTTCTTCGTTTCTCCGTTTCTTTCTTCGTTTCTTTCTTCGTTTCTCCGTTTCTTTCTTCGTTTCTCCGTTTATTTCTTCGTTTCTCCATTTATTTCTCCGTTTCTCCGTTTCTTTGTTCGTATCTCCGTTTCTTTCTCCGTTTCGCAGTTTATTTCTTCGTTTCTCCATTTATTTCTCCGTTTCTCCGTTTCTTTCTTCGTTTCTCCGTTTCTGTCTTCGTTTCTCCGTTTCCTTGTTCGTTTCTCCGTTTATTTCTTCGTTTCTCCATTTATTTCTTCGTTTCTTTCTCCGTTTCTCCGTTTCTTTCTTCGTTTCTCCATTTATTTCTCCGTTTCTCCGTTTCTTTCTTCGTTTCTCCGTTTCTTTGTTCGTTTCTCCGTTTCTTTTTCCGTTTTTCGGTTTATTTCTTCGTGTCTCCATTTATTTCTCCGTTTCTCCGTTTCTTTCTTCGTTTCTCCGTTTATTTCTTCGTTTCTCCATTTATTTCTACGTTTCTCCGTTTCTTTCATCGTTTCTCCGTTTCTTTCTTCGTTTCTCCGTTTCTTTCTTCGTTTCTCCGTTTCTTTCTTCGTTTCTCCGTTTCTTTCTTCGTTTCTCCGTTTATTTCTTCGTTTCTCCATTTATTTCTCCGTTCCTTTCTTCGTTTCTCCGTTTCTTCGTTCGTTTCTCCGTTTCTTTCTTCGTTTCTACGTTTATTTCTTCGCTTCTCCATTTATTTCTCCGTTTCTCCGTTTCTTTCTTCGTTTCTCTGTTTCTTTGTTCGTTTCTGCGTTTCTTTGTTCGTTTCTCTGTTTCTTTGTTCGTTTCTCCGTTTCTTTGTTCGTTTCTCCGTTTCTCGGTTTATTTCTTCGTTTCTCCATTTATTTCTCCGTTTCTTACTTCGTTTCTTCGATTCTTTCTTCGTTACTTCTCTTCTTTTTCGTTTCTCCGTTTCGTTCTTTGTTTCTTCGTTTCTTTCTTCGTTTCTCCGTTTATTTCTTCGTTTCTCCATTTATTTCTCCGTTTCTCCGTTTCTTTCTTCGTTTCTCCGTTTCTTTGTTAGTTTCTCCGTTTCTTTCTCCGTTTCTACGTTTCTCCGTTTCGTTCTTCGTTTCACCGTTTCTTTGTCCGTTTCTCCGTTTCTTTCTTCGTTTCTCCGTTTCTTTCTTCGTTTCTTTCTTCGTTTCTCCGTTTCTTTCTTCGTTTCTCCGTTTATTTCTTCGTTTCTCCATTTATTTCTCCGTTTCTCCGTTTCTTTGTTCGTATCTCCGTTTCTTTCTCCGTTTCTCAGTTTATTTCTTCGTTTCTCCATTTATTTCTCCGTTTCTCCGTTTCTTTGTTCGTTTCTCCGTTTCTTTGTTCGTTTCTCTGTTTCTATGTCCGTTTCTCCGTTTCATTCTTCGTTTCTTTCTTCGTTACTCCGTTTCTTTCTTCGTTTCTTCGCTTCTTTCTTCGTTACTCCGTTCCTTTTCGTTTCTCCGTTTCGTTCTTAGTTTCTTCGTTTCTTACTTCGTTTCTCCGTTTATTTCTTCGTTTCTCCGCTTCTTTCCTCGTTTCTACGTTTCTTTCTTCGTTTCTACGTTTATTTCTTCGCTACTCCATTTATTTCTCCGTTTCTCCGTTTCTTTCTTCGTTTCTCCGTTTCTTTGTTCGTTTTTCCGTTTCTTTCTTCGTTTCTCTGTTTCTTTGATCGTTTCTCCGTTTCTTTGTTCGTTTCTCCGTTTCTCGGTTTATTTCTTCGTTTCTCCATTTATTTCTCCGTTTCTTACTCCGTTTCTTCGTTTCTTTCTTCGTTACTTCTCTTCTTTTTCGTTTCTCCGTTTCGTTCTTAGTTTCTTCGTTTCTTTCTTCGTTTCTCCGTTTATTTCTTCGTTTCTCCATTTATTTCTCCGTTTCTCCGTTTCTTTCTTCGTTTCTCCGTTTCTTTGTTCGTTTCTCCGTTTCTTTCTCCGTTTCTACGTTTCTCCGTTTAGTTCTTCGTTTCACCGTTTCTTTGTTCGTTTCTCCGTTTCTTTCTTCGTTTCTCCGTTTCTTTCTTCGTTTCTTTCTTCGTTTCTCCGTTTCTTTCTTCGTTTCTCCGTTTATTTCTTCGTTTCTCCATTTATTTCTCCGTTTCTCCGTTTCTTTGTTCGTATCTCCGTTTCTTTCTCCGTTTCTCAGTTTATTTCTTCGTTTCTCCATTTATTTCTCCGTTTCTCCGTTTCTTTGTTCGTTTCTCCGTTTCTTTGTTCGTTTCTCTGTTTCTATGTCCGTTTCTCCGTTTCATTCTTCGTTTCTTTCTTCGTTACTCCGTTTCTTTCTTCGTTTCTTCGTTTCTTTCTTCGTTTCTCCGTTTCTTTCTTCGTTTCTCGGTTTCTTTCTTCGTTTCTCCATTTATATCTCCGTTTCTCCGTTTCTTTGTTCGTTTCTCCGTTTCTTTCTTCGTTTCCCCATTTATGTCTCCGTTTCTCCGTTTCTTTGTTCGTTTCTCCGTTTCTTTCTTCGTTTCTCCGTTTCTTTGTTCGTTTCTTCGTTTCTTTGATCGTTTCTCCGTTTCTCGGTTTATTTCTTCGTTTCTCCATTTATTTCTCCGTTTCTTTCTTCGTTTCTCCGTTTCATTCTTCGTTTCTGCGCTTCATTGTTCGTTTCTCCGTATCTCTCTTCCTTTCTCCTTTTCTTTTTTCGTTTCTCCGTTTCTTTCTTCGCTTCTTCGTTTCTTTCTACGTTTCTTTCTTCGTATCTCCGTTTCATTCTTCGTTTCTCCGTTTCTTTCTTCGTTTCTCCGTTTCTGTCTTCGTTTCTCCGTTTCCTTGTTCGTTTCTCCGTTTATTTCTTCGTTTCTCCATTTATTTCTTCGTTTCTTTCTTCGTTTCTCCGTTTCTTTCTTCGTTTCTCCATTTATTTCTCCGTTTCTCCGTTTCTTTCTTCGTTTCTCCGTTTCTTTGTTCGTTTCTCCGTTTCTTTTTCCGTTTTTCGGTTTATTTCTTCGTGTCTCCATTTATTTCTCCGTTTCCCCGTTTCTTTCTTCGTTTCTCCGTTTCCTTGTTCGTTTCTCCGTTTCCTTGTTCGTTTCTCCGTTTCTTTGTTCGTTTCTCCGTTTATTTCTTCGTTTCACCATTTATTTCTCCGTTTCTCCGTTTATTTCTTCGTTTTTCCATTTATTTCTCCGTTTCTCCGTTTATTTCTTCGTTTCTCCATTTATTTCTCCTATTCTGCGTTTCTTTCTTCGTTTCTCCATTTCTTTCTTCGTTTCTCCGTTTCTTTCTTCGTTTCTGCGTTTCTTTCTTCGTTTCTCCGTTTCCTTCTTCGTTTCTCCGTTTCTTTCTTCGTTTCTCCGTTTCTTTCTTCGTTTCTCCGTTTCCTTGTTCGTTTCTCCGTTTATTTCTTCGTTTCTCCATTTATTTCTCCGTTTCTTTGTTCGTTTCTCCGTTTCTTTGTTCGTATCTCCGTTTCTTTCTTCGTTTCTCCGTTTCTTTCTTCGTTTCTCCGTTTCTTTCTCCGTTTCTCCGTTTATTTGTTCGTTTCTCCATTTATTTCTCCTATTCTGCGTTTCTTTCTTCGTTTCTCCATTTCTTTCTTCGTATCTCCGTTTCTTTCTTCGTTTCTGCGTTTCTTTCTTCGTTTCTCCGTTTCCTTCTTCGTTTCTCCGTTTCTTTCTTCGTTTCTCCGTTTCTTTCTTCGTTTCTCCGTTTCTTTCTTCGTTTCTCCGTTTCTTTCTTCGTTTCTCCGTTTCCATCTTCGTTTCTCCGTTTCCTTGTTCGTTTTTCCGTTTATTTCTTCGTTTCTCCATTTATTTCTCCGTTTCTTTGTTCGTTTCTCCGTTTCTTTGTTCGTATCTCCGTTTCTTTCTTCGTTTCTCCGTTTCTTTCTTCGTTTCTCCGTTTCTTTCTTCGTTTCTGCGTTTCTTTCTTCGTTTCTCCGTTTGCTTCTTCGTTTCTCCGTTTCTTTGTTCGTTTCTCCGTTTCTTTGTTCGTTTCTCCGTTTCTTTCTTCGTTTCTCCGTTTCTTTGTTCGTTTCTCCGTTTCTCGGTTTATTTCTTCGTTTCTCCATTTATTTCTACGTTTCTTTCTTCGTTTCTCCGTTTCTTTGTTCGTATCTCCGTTTCTTGCTACGTTTCTCCGTTTCTTTCTTCATTTCTCCGTTTCTTTCTTCGTTTCTCCGTTTCCTTGTTCGTTTCTCCGTTTATTTCTTCGTTTCTCCATTTATTTCTCCGTTTCTCTATTCGTTTCTCCGTTTCTTTCTTCGTCTCTCCGTTTCTTTGTTCGTTTCTCCGTTTCCTTCTTCGTTTCTTCGTTTCTTTCTTCGTTTCTTCATTTCTTTCTTCGTTTCTCCGTTTCTTTCTTCGTTTCTCCGTTTGCTTGTTCGTTTCTCCTTTTATTTCTTCGTTTCTCCATTTATTTCACCGTTTCTCCGTATCTTTCTTCGTTTCTCCGTTTCTTTGTTCGTTTCTCCGTTACTTTCTTCGTTTCTCCGTTTCTTTCTTCGTTTCTCCGTTTCGTTCTTCGTTTCTCCCTTTCTTTCTGCGTTTCATCGTTTCTTTCTTCGTTACTCCGTTTCTTTCTTCGTTTCTCCGTTTCTTTCCCCGCTCCTCCGTTTCTTTCTTCGTTTCTACGTTTATTTCTTCGTTTCTCCATTTATTTCCCCATTTCTCCGTTTCTTTCTTCTGTTCTCCGTTTCTTTGTTCGTTTCTCCGTTTCTTTGTTCGTTTCTCCGTTTCTTTCTTCGTTTCTCCGTGTCTTTCTTCGTTTCTCCGTTTCCTTCTCCGTTTCTCTGTTTATTTCTTCGTTTCTCCATTTATTTCTCCGTTTCTTTCTTCGTTTCTTCGTTTCTTTCTTCGTTACTCCGTTTCGTTCTTCGTTTCTACGTTTCTTTCTTCGTTTCTCCGTTTCTTTCTTCGTTTCTCCGTTTATTTCTTCGTTTCTCGATTTATTTCTCCGTTTCTCCGTTTCTGTCTTCGTTTCTCCGTTTCTATGTTCGTTTCTCCGTTTCTTTGTTCGCTTCTCCGTTTCTTTGTTCGTTTCTCCGTTTCTTTGTGCGTTCCTCCGTTTCTTTCTTCGTTTCTCCGTTTCTTTCTTCGTTTCTTTCTTCGTTTCTTTCTTCGTTTCTCCGATTCTTTCTTCGTTTCTCCGTTTCATTCTTCGTTTCTCCGTTTCCTTGTTCGTTTCTCCGCTTATTTCTTCGTTTCTCCATTTATCTCTCCGTTTCTTTGTGCGTTCCTCCGTTTCTTTCTTCGTTTCTCCGTTTCTTTCTTCGTTTCTCCGTTTCTTTCTTCGTTACTCCGTTTCTTTCTTCGTTTCTCCGTTTCTTTCTTCGTTTCTCGGTTTCTTTCTTCGTTTCTCCATTTATATCTCCGTTTCTCCGTTTCTTTGTTCGTTTCTCCGTTTCTTTCTTCGTTTCCCCATTTATGTCTCCGTTTCTCCGTTTCTTTGTTCGTTTCTCCGTTTCTTTCTTCGTTTCTCCGTTTCTTTGTTCGTTTCTTCGTTTCTTTGATCGTTTCTCCGTTTCTCGGTTTATTTCTTCGTTTCTCCATTTATTTCTCCGTTTCTTTCTTCGTTTCTCCGTTTCATTCTTCGTTTCTGCGCTTCATTGTTCGTTTCTCCGTATCTCTCTTCCTTTCTCCTTTTCTTTTTTCGTTTCTCCGTTTCTTTCTTCGCTTCTTCGTTTCTTTCTACGTTTCTTTCTTCGTATCTCCGTTTCATTCTTCGTTTCTCCGTTTCTTTCTTCGTTTCTCCGTTTCTGTCTTCGTTTCTCCGTTTCCTTGTTCGTTTCTCCGTTTATTTCTTCGTTTCTCCATTTATTTCTTCGTTTCTTTCTTCGTTTCTCCGTTTCTTTCTTCGTTTCTCCATTTATTTCTCCGTTTCTCCGTTTCTTTCTTCGTTTCTCCGTTTCTTTGTTCGTTTCTCCGTTTCTTTTTCCGTTTTTCGGTTTATTTCTTCGTGTCTCCATTTATTTCTCCGTTTCCCCGTTTCTTTCTTCGTTTCTCCGTTTCCTTGTTCGTTTCTCCGTTTCCTTGTTCGTTTCTCCGTTTCTTTGTTCGTTTCTCCGTTTATTTCTTCGTTTCACCATTTATTTCTCCGTTTCTCCGTTTATTTCTTCGTTTTTCCATTTATTTCTCCGTTTCTCCGTTTATTTCTTCGTTTCTCCATTTATTTCTCCTATTCTGCGTTTCTTTCTTCGTTTCTCCATTTCTTTCTTCGTTTCTCCGTTTCTTTCTTCGTTTCTGCGTTTCTTTCTTCGTTTCTCCGTTTCCTTCTTCGTTTCTCCGTTTCTTTCTTCGTTTCTCCGTTTCTTTCTTCGTTTCTCCGTTTCCTTGTTCGTTTCTCCGTTTATTTCTTCGTTTCTCCATTTATTTCTCCGTTTCTTTGTTCGTTTCTCCGTTTCTTTGTTCGTATCTCCGTTTCTTTCTTCGTTTCTCCGTTTCTTTCTTCGTTTCTCCGTTTCTTTCTCCGTTTCTCCGTTTATTTGTTCGTTTCTCCATTTATTTCTCCTATTCTGCGTTTCTTTCTTCGTTTCTCCATTTCTTTCTTCGTATCTCCGTTTCTTTCTTCGTTTCTGCGTTTCTTTCTTCGTTTCTCCGTTTCCTTCTTCGTTTCTCCGTTTCTTTCTTCGTTTCTCCGTTTCTTTCTTCGTTTCTCCGTTTCTTTCTTCGTTTCTCCGTTTCTTTCTTCGTTTCTCCGTTTCCATCTTCGTTTCTCCGTTTCCTTGTTCGTTTTTCCGTTTATTTCTTCGTTTCTCCATTTATTTCTCCGTTTCTTTGTTCGTTTCTCCGTTTCTTTGTTCGTATCTCCGTTTCTTTCTTCGTTTCTCCGTTTCTTTCTTCGTTTCTCCGTTTCTTTCTTCGTTTCTGCGTTTCTTTCTTCGTTTCTCCGTTTGCTTCTTCGTTTCTCCGTTTCTTTGTTCGTTTCTCCGTTTCTTTGTTCGTTTCTCCGTTTCTTTCTTCGTTTCTCCGTTTCTTTGTTCGTTTCTCCGTTTCTCGGTTTATTTCTTCGTTTCTCCATTTATTTCTACGTTTCTTTCTTCGTTTCTCCGTTTCTTTGTTCGTATCTCCGTTTCTTGCTACGTTTCTCCGTTTCTTTCTTCATTTCTCCGTTTCTTTCTTCGTTTCTCCGTTTCCTTGTTCGTTTCTCCGTTTATTTCTTCGTTTCTCCATTTATTTCTCCGTTTCTCTATTCGTTTCTCCGTTTCTTTCTTCGTCTCTCCGTTTCTTTGTTCGTTTCTCCGTTTCCTTCTTCGTTTCTTCGTTTCTTTCTTCGTTTCTTCATTTCTTTCTTCGTTTCTCCGTTTCTTTCTTCGTTTCTCCGTTTGCTTGTTCGTTTCTCCTTTTATTTCTTCGTTTCTCCATTTATTTCACCGTTTCTCCGTATCTTTCTTCGTTTCTCCGTTTCTTTGTTCGTTTCTCCGTTACTTTCTTCGTTTCTCCGTTTCTTTCTTCGTTTCTCCGTTTCGTTCTTCGTTTCTCCCTTTCTTTCTGCGTTTCATCGTTTCTTTCTTCGTTACTCCGTTTCTTTCTTCGTTTCTCCGTTTCTTTCCCCGCTCCTCCGTTTCTTTCTTCGTTTCTACGTTTATTTCTTCGTTTCTCCATTTATTTCCCCATTTCTCCGTTTCTTTCTTCTGTTCTCCGTTTCTTTGTTCGTTTCTCCGTTTCTTTGTTCGTTTCTCCGTTTCTTTCTTCGTTTCTCCGTGTCTTTCTTCGTTTCTCCGTTTCCTTCTCCGTTTCTCTGTTTATTTCTTCGTTTCTCCATTTATTTCTCCGTTTCTTTCTTCGTTTCTTCGTTTCTTTCTTCGTTACTCCGTTTCGTTCTTCGTTTCTACGTTTCTTTCTTCGTTTCTCCGTTTCTTTCTTCGTTTCTCCGTTTATTTCTTCGTTTCTCGATTTATTTCTCCGTTTCTCCGTTTCTGTCTTCGTTTCTCCGTTTCTATGTTCGTTTCTCCGTTTCTTTGTTCGCTTCTCCGTTTCTTTGTTCGTTTCTCCGTTTCTTTGTGCGTTCCTCCGTTTCTTTCTTCGTTTCTCCGTTTCTTTCTTCGTTTCTTTCTTCGTTTCTTTCTTCGTTTCTCCGATTCTTTCTTCGTTTCTCCGTTTCATTCTTCGTTTCTCCGTTTCCTTGTTCGTTTCTCCGCTTATTTCTTCGTTTCTCCATTTATCTCTCCGTTTCTTTGTGCGTTCCTCCGTTTCTTTCTTCGTTTCTCCGTTTCTTTCTTCGTTTCTCCGTTTCTTTCTTCGTTACTCCGTTTCTTTCTTCGTTTCTCCGTTTCATTCTTCGTTTCCTCGTATCTTTCTTCGTTTCTTTGTTTCTTTCTTCGTTACTCCGATTCTTTCTTCGTTTCTCCGTTTCTTTGTTCGTTCCTCCGTTTCTTTCTCCGTTTCTCGGTCTATTTCTTCGTTTCTCCACTTATTTCTCCGATTCTCCGTTTCTTTCTTCGTTTCTCAGTTTCTTTCTTCGTTTCTCCGTTTCTTTCTTCGTTTCTCCGTTTATATCTTCGTTTCTCCATTTATTTCTCCGTTTCTTTCTTCGTTTCTCCGTTTCATTCTTCGTTTCTGCGCTTCATTGTTCGTTTCTCCGTATCTTTCTTCCTTTCTCCTTTTCTTTTTTCGTTTCTCCGTTTCTTTCTTCGCTTTTTCGTTTCTTTCTACGTTTCTTTCTTCGTTTCTCCGTTTCTTTCTTCGTTTCTCCGTTTGTTTCTTCGCTTCTCCGTTTATTTCTTCGTTTCTCCGTTTCTTTCTTCGTTTCTCCGTTTATTTCTTCGTTTCTCCATTTATTTCTCCGTTTCTCCGTTTCTTTCTTCGTTTCTCCGCTTCTTTGTTCGTTTCCCCATTTCTTTGTTCGTGTCTCCGTTTATTTCCTCGTTTCTCCGTTTCTTTCTTCGTTTCTCCGTTTATTTCTTCGTTTCTCCGTTTATTTCTTCGTTTCTCCATTTATTTCTCCGTTCCTCCGTTTCTTTCTTCGTTTCTCCGCTTCTTTGTTCGTTCCTCCATTTCTTTGTTCGTATCTCCGTTTCTTTCTTCGTTTCTCCGCTTCTTTGTTCGTTTCTCCATTTCTTTGTTCGTATCTCCGTTTCATTCTTCGTTTCTCCGTTTCTTTCTTCGTTTCTCCGTTTCTTTCTTCGTTTCTCCGTGTCTTTCTTCGTTTCTCCGTTTCCTTCTCCGTTTCTCGGTTTATTTCTTCGTTTCTCCATTTATTTCTCCGTTTCTTTCTTCGTTTCTTCGTTTCTTTCTTCGTTACTCCGTTTCGTTCTTCGTTTCTCCGTTTCTTTCTTCGTTTCTCCGTTTCTTTCTTCGTTTCTCCGTTTCTTTCTTCGTTTCTCCGTTTATTTCTTCGTTTCTCGATTTATTTCTCCGTTTCTCCCTTTCTGTCTTCGTTTCTCCGTTTCTATGTTCGTTTCTCCGTTTCTTTGTTCGTTTCTCCGTTCCTTTGTTCGTTTTCCGTTTCTTTGTTCGCTTCTCCGTTTCTTTGTTCGTTTCTCCGTTTCTTTGTGCGTTCCTCCGTTTCTTTCTTCGTTTCTCCGTTTCTTTCTTCGTTTCTTTCTTCGTTTCTCCGATTCTTTCTTCGTTTCTCCGTTTCTTTCTTCGTTTCTCCGTTTCCTTGTTCGTTTCTCCGCTTATTTCTTCGTTTCTCCATTTATCTCTCCGTTTCTTTGTGCGTTCCTCCGTTTCTTTCTTCGTTTCTCCGTTTCTTTCTTCGTTTCTCCGTTTCTTTCTTCGTTACTCCGTTTCTTTCTTCGTTTCTCCGTTTCATTCTTCGTTTCCTCGTTTCTTTCTTCGTTTCTTTGTTTCTTTCTTCGTTACTCCGATTCTTTCTTCGTTTCTCCGTTTCTTTGTTCGTTCCTCCGTTTCTTTCTCCGTTTCTCGGTCTATTTCTTCGTTTCTCCATTTATTTCTCCGATTCTCCGTTTCTTTCTTCGTTTCTCAGTTTCTTTCTTCGTTTCTCCGTTTCTTTCTTCGTTTCTCCGTTTATATCTTCGTTTCTCCATTTATTTCTCCGTTTCTTTCTTCGTTTCTCCGTTTCATTCTTCGTTTCTGCGCTTCATTGTTCGTTTCTCCGTATCTTTCTTCCTTTCTCCTTTTCTTTTTTCGTTTCTCCGTTTCTTTCTTCGCTTCTTCGTTTCTTTCTACGTTTCTTTCTACGTTTCTCCGTTTCTTTCTTCGTTTCTCCGTTTGTTTCTTCGCTTCTCCGTTTATTTCTTCGTTTCTCCGTTTCTTTCTTCGTTTCTCCGTTTATTTCTTCGTTTCTCCATTTATTTCTCCGTTTCTCCGTTTCTTTCTTCGTTTCTCCGCTTCTTTGTTCGTTTCCCCATTTCTTTGTTCGTGTCTCCGTTTATTTCCTCGTTTCTCCGTTTCTTTCTTCGTTTCTCCGTTTATTTCTTCGTTTCTCCGTTTATTTCTTCGTTTCTCCACTTATTTCTCCGTTCCTCCGTTTCTTTCTTCGTTTCTCCGCTTCTTTGTTCGTTCCTCCATTTCTTTGTTCGTATCTCCGTTTCTTTCTTCGTTTCTCCGCTTCTTTGTTCGTTTCTCCATTTCTTTGTTCGTATCTCCGTTTCATTCTTCGTTTCTCCGTTTCTTTCTTCGTTTCTCCGTTTCTTTCTTCGTTCCTCCGTTTCTTTCTTCGTTTCTCCGTTTCTTTCTTCGTTTCTCCGTTTCTTTCTTCGTTCCTCCGTTTCTTTCTTCGTTTCTCCGTTTCTTTCTTCGTTTCTCCGTTTCCTTGTTCATTTCTCCGTTTATTTCTTCTTTTCTCCATTTATTTCCCCGTTTCTTTGTTCGTTTCTCCGATTCTTTGTTCGTTTCTCCGTTTCTTTCTCCGTTTCTTTGTTCGTTTCTCCGTTTATTTCTTCGTCACCCCATTTATTTCTCCGTTTCTCCGTTTCTTTCTACGTTTCTCCGTTTGCTTCTTCGCTTCTCCGTTTATTTCCTCGTTTCTCCGTTTCTTTCTTCGTTTCTCCGTTTATTTCTTCGTTTCTCCGTTTATTTCTTCGTTTCTCCATTTATTTCTCCGTTCCTCCGTTTCTTTCTTCGTTTCTCCGCTTCTTTGTTCGTTCCTCCATTTCTTTGTTCGTATCTCCGTTTCTTTCTTCGTTTCTCCGCTTCTTTGTTCGTTTCTCCATTTCTTTGTTCGTATCTCCGTTTCATTCTTCGTTTCTCCGTTTCTTTCTTCGTTTCTCCGTTTCTTTCTTCGTTTCTTCGTTTCTTTCATCGTTACTGCGATTCTTTCTTCGTTTCTCCGTTTCTTTCTTCGTTTCTCCGTTTCTTTCTTCGTTTCTCCGTTTGCTTCTTCGATTCTCCATTTATTTCTTCGTTTCTCCGTTTTTTTCTTCGTTTCTCCGTTTATTTCTTCGTTTCTCCGTTTCTTTCTTCGTTTCTTCGTTTCTTTCTTCATTTCTCCGTTTCTTTCTTCGTTTCTCCGTTTCTTCCTTCGTTTCATCGTTTCTCCGTTTCTGCGTTTCTCGGTTTATTCCTTCGTTTCTCCATTTATTTCTCCGATTCTCCGTTTCTTTCTTCGTTTCTTCGTTTCTTTCATCGTTACTGCGTTTCTTTCTTCGTTTCTCCGTTTCTTTCTTCGTTTCTCCGTTTCTTTCTTCGTTTCTCCGTTTCTTTCTTCGTTTATCCGTTTGCTTCTTGGATTCTCCATTTATTTCTTCGTTTCTCCGTTTCTTTCTTCGTTACTCCGTTTCTTTCTCCGATTCTCGGTTTATTTCTTCGTTTCTCCATTTATTTCTCCGATTCTCTGTTTCTTTCTACGTTTCTTTCTTCGTTGCTCCGTTTCTTCCTTCGTTTCATCGTTTCTCCGTTTCTCCGTTTGTCGGTTTATTCCTTCGTTTCTCCATTTTATTCTCCGATTCTCCGTTTCTTTCTGCGTTTCATCGTTTCTCTCTTCGTTACTCCGTTTCTTTCTTCGTTTCTCAGTTTCTTTCCTCGTTTCTTCGTTTCTTTCTTCGTTTCTACGTTTATTTCTTCGTTTCTCCATTTACTTCTCCGTTTCTCCGTTTCTTTCTTCGTTTCTCCATTTATTTCTCCGATTCTCCGTTTCTTTCTGCGTTTCATCGTTTCTCTCTTCGTTACTCCGTTTCTTTCTTCGTCTCTCGGTTTCTTTCCTCGTTTCTCCGTTTCTTTCTTAGTTTCTACGTTTATTTCTTCGTTTCTCCATTTACTTCTCCGTTTCTCCGTTTCTTTGTTCGTTTCTGCGTTTCATTGGTCATTTCTCCGTTTCTTTCTCCGTTTCTCGGCTTACTTCTTCGTTCCTCCATTTATTTCTCCGATTCTCCGTTTCTTTCTTCGTTTCTTCGTTTCTTTCTTCGCTACTCCGTTTCTTCCTTCGTTTCTCCGCTTCTCTCTTCGTTTCTCCGTTTCTTTCTCCGATTCTCCGTTTCTTTCTTCGTTTCTCCATTTATTTCTCCGTTTCTCCGTTTCTTTCTTCGTTCTCCGTTTCCTTGTTCGTTTCTCCGTTTATTTCTTCGTTTCTCCATTTATTTCTCCGTTTCTCCGTTTCTTTCTTCATTTCTCCGTTTCTTTGTTCGTTTCTCCGTTTCTTTGTTCGTTTCTCCGTTTCTTTCTTCGCTTCTCCGTTTCTTTCTTCGTTTCTCCGTTTCTTTCTTCGCTTCTCCGTTTCTTTGTTCGTTTCTCCGTTTCCTTGTTCGTTTCTCCGTTTATTTCTTCGTTTCTCCGTTTCTTTCTTCGTTTCACCGTTTCTTTCTTCGTTTCTCCGTTTCTTCCTGCGTCTCATCGTTTCTCTCTTCGTTACTCCGTTTCTTTCTTCGTTTCTCAGTTTCTTTCCCCGTTTCTCCGTTTCTTTCTTCGTTTCTACGTTTATTTCTTCGTTTCTCCATTTATTTCTCCGTTTCTTCGTTTCTTTCTTCGTTTCTCCGTTTCTTTCTTCGTTTCTCCGTTTCTTTCTTCGTTTCTCCGTTTATTTCTTCGTTTCTCCATTTATTTCTCCGTTTCTTTCTTCGTTTCTCCGTTTCTTTGTTCGTTTCTCCGTTTCATTGATCGTTTCTCCGTTTCTTTCTCCGTTTCTCGGTTTATTGCTTCGTTTCTCCATTTATTTCTCCGATTCTCCGATTCTTTCTTCGTTTCTTCGTTTCTTTCTTCGTTACTCCGTTTCTTCCTTCGTTTCTCCGTTTCTCTCTTCGTTTGTCCGTTTCTTTCTCCGTTTCTCCGTTTCTTTCTTCGTTTCTCCGTTTCTTTGTTCGTTTCTCCGTTTCATTCATCGTTTCTCCGTTTCTTTCTCCGTTTCTCGGTTTATTTCTTCGTGTCTCCATTTATTTCTCCGATTCCCCGTCTCTTTCTTCGTTTCTTCGTTTCTTTCTTCGTTACTCCGTTTCTTCCTTCGTTTCTCCGTTTCTCTGTTCGTTTCTCCGTTTCTTTCATCGTTTCTCCGTTTATTTCTTCGTTTCTCCATTTATTTCTTCGTTTCTCCATTTATTTCTCCGTTTCTTCGTTTCTTTCTTCGTTACTCCGGTTCTTTCTTCGTTTCTCCGTCTCTTTCTTCGTTTCTCCGTTTCTTTCTTCGTTTCTCCGTTTCTTCCTTCGTTTCTCCGTTTCTTTGTTCGTTTCTCCGTTTCTTTGTTCGTTTCTCCATTTCTTTGTTCGTTTCTCCGTTTCTTTGTTCGTTTCTCCATTTATTTCTTCGTTTCTCCATTTATTTCTTCGTTTCTCAGTTTCTTTCCTCGTTTCTCCGTTTCTTTCTTCGTTTCTACGTTTATTTCTTCGTTTCTCCATTTATTTCTCCGTTTCTTCGTTTCTTTCTTCATTTCTCCGTTTCTTTCTCCGTTTCTCCGTTTCTTTCTTCGTTTCTCCGTTTTTTTGTACGTTTCTCCGTTTCATTCATCGTTTCTCCGTTTCATTCATCGTTTCTCCGTTTCTTTCTCCGTTTCTCGGTTTATTTCTTCGCGTCTCCATTTATTTCTCCGATTCCCCGTTTCTTTCTTCGTTTCTTCGTTTCTTTCTTTGTTACTCCGTTTCTTCCTTCGTTTCTCCGTTTCTCTGTTCGTTTCTCCGTTTCTTTCTTCGTTTCTCCGTTTATTTCTTCGTTTCTCCATTTATTTCTTCGTTTCTCCATTTATTTCTCCGTTTCTCCGTTTCTTTCTTCGTTACTCCGGTTCTTTCTTCTTTTCTCCGTCTCTTTCCTCGTTTCTCCGTTTCTTTCTTCGTTTCTCCGTTTCTTCCTTCGTTTCTCCGTTTCTTTGTTCGTTTCTCCGTTTCTTTGTTCGTTTCTCCATTTCTTTGTTCGTTTCTCCGTTTCTTTGTTCGCTTTTCCGTTTCTTTCTTCGTTTCTCCATTTATTTCTTCGTTTCTCCATTTCTTTTTTCGTTTCTCCGTTTCTTTGTTCGTTTCTCCGTTTCTTCCTTCGTTTCTCCGTTTCTTTGTTCGTTTCTCCGTTTCTTTGTTCGTTTCTCCATTTATTTCTTCGTTTCTCCATTTATTTCTCCGTTTCTCCGTTTCTTTCTTCGTTACTCCGGTTCTTTCTTCTTTTCTCCGTCTCTTTCCTCGTTTCTCCGTTTCTTTCTTCGTTTCTCCGTTTCTTCCTTCGTTTCTCCGTTTCTTTGTTCGTTTCTCCGTTTCTTTGTTCGTTTCTCCATTTCTTTGTTCGTTTCTCCGTTTCTTTGTTCGCTTTTCCGTTTCTTTCTTCGTTTCTCCATTTATTTCTTCGTTTCTCCGTTTCTTTCTTCGTTTCTCCGTTTATTTCTTCGTTTCTCCGTTTCTTTCTTCGTTTCTCCGTTTCTTTGTTCGTTTCTCCGTTTCTTTCTGCATTTCATCGTTTCTTTCTTCGTTACCCCGTTTCTATCTTCGTTTCTCTGTTTCTTTCCTCGTTTCTCCGTTTCTTTCTTCGTTTCTCCGTTTCTCTCTTCGTTTCTCCGTTTCTTTCTTCGTTTCTCCGTTTATTTCTTCGTTTCTCCATTTATTTCTTCGTTTCTCCATTTATTTCTCCGTTTCTCTGCTTCTTTCTTCGTTTCTCCGTTTCTTTGTTCGTTTCTCCGTTTCTTTCTTGGTTTCTCCGTTTCTGTGCTCGTTTCTCCGTTTCTTTCTCCGTTTCTCGGTTTATTTCTTCGCTTCTCCATTTACTTCTCCGTTTCTCCGTTTCTTTGTTCGTTTCTGCGTTTCATTGGTCATTTCTCCGTTTCTTTCTCCGTTTATCGGCTTACTTCTTCGTTCCTCCATTTATTTCTCCGATTCTCCGTTTCTTTCTTCGTTTCTTCGTTTCTTTCTTCGTTACTCCGTTTCTTCCTTCGTTTCTCCGCTTCTCTCTTCGTTTCTCCGTTTCATTCTCCGATTCTCCGTTTCTTTGTTCGTTTCTCCATTTCTTTGGTCGTTTCTCCGTTTCTTTGTTCGTTTCTCCGTATCTTTCGTCGTTTCTCCGTTTATTTCTTCGTTTCCCCATTTATTTCTTCGTTTCTCCGTTTCATTGTTCGTTTCTCCGTTTATTTCTCCGTTTCTCCGTTTCTTTCTTCGTTTCTCCGTTTCTTTGTTCGTTTCTCCGTTTCATTCATCGTTTCTCCGTTTCTTTCTCCGTTTCTCGGTTTATTTCTTCGTGTCTCCATTTATTTCTCCGATTCCCCGTCTCTTTCTTCGTTTCTTCGTTTCTTTCTTCGTTACTCCGTTTCTTCCTTCGTTTCTCCGTTTCTCTGTTCGTTTCTCCGTTTCTTTCATCGTTTCTCCGTTTATTTCTTCGTTTCTCCATTTATTTCTTCGTTTCTCCATTTATTTCTCCGTTTCTTCGTTTCTTTCTTCGTTACTCCGGTTCTTTCTTCGTTTCTCCGTCTCTTTCTTCGTTTCTCCGTTTCTTTCTTCGTTTCTCCGTTTCTTCCTTCGTTTCTCCGTTTCTTTGTTCGTTTCTCCGTTTCTTTGTTCGTTTCTCCATTTCTTTGTTCGTTTCTCCGTTTCTTTGTTCGTTTCTCCATTTATTTCTTCGTTTCTCCATTTATTTCTTCGTTTCTCAGTTTCTTTCCTCGTTTCTCCGTTTCTTTCTTCGTTTCTACGTTTATTTCTTCGTTTCTCCATTTATTTCTCCGTTTCTTCGTTTCTTTCTTCATTTCTCCGTTTCTTTCTCCGTTTCTCCGTTTCTTTCTTCGTTTCTCCGTTTTTTTGTACGTTTCTCCGTTTCATTCATCGTTTCTCCGTTTCATTCATCGTTTCTCCGTTTCTTTCTCCGTTTCTCGGTTTATTTCTTCGCGTCTCCATTTATTTCTCCGATTCCCCGTTTCTTTCTTCGTTTCTTCGTTTCTTTCTTTGTTACTCCGTTTCTTCCTTCGTTTCTCCGTTTCTCTGTTCGTTTCTCCGTTTCTTTCTTCGTTTCTCCGTTTATTTCTTCGTTTCTCCATTTATTTCTTCGTTTCTCCATTTATTTCTCCGTTTCTCCGTTTCTTTCTTCGTTACTCCGGTTCTTTCTTCTTTTCTCCGTCTCTTTCCTCGTTTCTCCGTTTCTTTCTTCGTTTCTCCGTTTCTTCCTTCGTTTCTCCGTTTCTTTGTTCGTTTCTCCGTTTCTTTGTTCGTTTCTCCATTTCTTTGTTCGTTTCTCCGTTTCTTTGTTCGCTTTTCCGTTTCTTTCTTCGTTTCTCCATTTATTTCTTCGTTTCTCCATTTCTTTTTTCGTTTCTCCGTTTCTTTGTTCGTTTCTCCGTTTCTTCCTTCGTTTCTCCGTTTCTTTGTTCGTTTCTCCGTTTCTTTGTTCGTTTCTCCATTTATTTCTTCGTTTCTCCATTTATTTCTCCGTTTCTCCGTTTCTTTCTTCGTTACTCCGGTTCTTTCTTCTTTTCTCCGTCTCTTTCCTCGTTTCTCCGTTTCTTTCTTCGTTTCTCCGTTTCTTCCTTCGTTTCTCCGTTTCTTTGTTCGTTTCTCCGTTTCTTTGTTCGTTTCTCCATTTCTTTGTTCGTTTCTCCGTTTCTTTGTTCGCTTTTCCGTTTCTTTCTTCGTTTCTCCATTTATTTCTTCGTTTCTCCGTTTCTTTCTTCGTTTCTCCGTTTATTTCTTCGTTTCTCCGTTTCTTTCTTCGTTTCTCCGTTTCTTTGTTCGTTTCTCCGTTTCTTTCTGCATTTCATCGTTTCTTTCTTCGTTACCCCGTTTCTATCTTCGTTTCTCTGTTTCTTTCCTCGTTTCTCCGTTTCTTTCTTCGTTTCTCCGTTTCTCTCTTCGTTTCTCCGTTTCTTTCTTCGTTTCTCCGTTTATTTCTTCGTTTCTCCATTTATTTCTTCGTTTCTCCATTTATTTCTCCGTTTCTCTGCTTCTTTCTTCGTTTCTCCGTTTCTTTGTTCGTTTCTCCGTTTCTTTCTTGGTTTCTCCGTTTCTGTGCTCGTTTCTCCGTTTCTTTCTCCGTTTCTCGGTTTATTTCTTCGCTTCTCCATTTACTTCTCCGTTTCTCCGTTTCTTTGTTCGTTTCTGCGTTTCATTGGTCATTTCTCCGTTTCTTTCTCCGTTTATCGGCTTACTTCTTCGTTCCTCCATTTATTTCTCCGATTCTCCGTTTCTTTCTTCGTTTCTTCGTTTCTTTCATCGTTACTGCGTTTCTTTCTTCGTTTCCCCGTTTCTTTTTTCGTTTCTCCGTTTGCTTCTTCGATTCTCCATTTATTTCTTCGTTTCTCCGTTTTTTTCTTCGTTTCTCCGTTTATTTCTTCGTTTCTCCGTTTCTTTCTTCGTTTCTTCGTTTCTTTCTTCATTTCTCCGTTTCTTTCTTCGTTTCTCCGTTTCTTCCTTCGTTTCATCGTTTCTCCGTTTCTGCGTTTCTCGGTTTATTCCTTCGTTTCTCCATTTATTTCTCCGATTCTCCGTTTCTTTCTTCGTTTCTTCGTTTCTTTCATCGTTACTGCGTTTCTTTCTTCGTTTCTCCGTTTCTTTCTTCGTTTATCCGTTTGCTTCTTGGATTCTCCATTTATTTCTTCGTTTCTCCGTTTCTTTCTTCGTTACTCCGTTTCTTTCTCCGATTCTCGGTTTATTTCTTCGTTTCTCCATTTATTTCTCCGATTCTCTGTTTCTTTCTACGTTTCTTTCTTCGTTGCTCCGTTTCTTCCTTCGTTTCATCGTTTCTCCGTTTCTCCGTTTGTCGGTTTATTCCTTCGTTTCTCCATTTTATTCTCCGATTCTCCGTTTCTTTCTGCGTTTCATCGTTTCTCTCTTCGTTACTCTGTTTCTTTCTTCGTTTCTCAGTTTCTTTCCTCGTTTCTTCGTTTCTTTCTTCGTTTCTACGTTTATTTCTTCGTTTCTCCATTTACTTCTCCGTTTCTCCGTTTCTTTCTCCGTTTCTCGGCTTACTTCTTCGTTCCTCCATTTATTTCTCCGATTCTCCGTTTCTTTCTTCGTTTCTTCGTTTCTTTCTTCGCTACTCCGTTTCTTCCTTCGTTTCTCCGCTTCTCTCTTCGTTTCTCCGTTTCTTTCTCCGATTCTCCGTTTCTTTCTTCGTTTCTCCATTTATTTCTCCGTTTCTCCGTTTCTTTCTTCGTTCTCCGTTTCCTTGTTCGTTTCTCCGTTTATTTCTTCGTTTCTCCATTTATTTCTCCGTTTCTCCGTTTCTTTCTTCATTTCTCCGTTTCTTTGTTCGTTTCTCCGTTTCTTTGTTCGTTTCTCCGTTTCTTTCTTCGCTTCTCCGTTTCTTTCTTCGTTTCTCCGTTTCTTTCTTCGCTTCTCCGTTTCTTTGTTCGTTTCTCCGTTTCCTTGTTCGTTTCTCCGTTTATTTCTTCGTTTCTCCGTTTCTTTCTTCGTTTCACCGTTTCTTTCTTCGTTTCTCCGTTTCTTCCTGCGTCTCATCGTTTCTCTCTTCGTTACTCCGTTTCTTTCTTCGTTTCTCAGTTTCTTTCCTCGTTTCTCCGTTTCTTTCTTCGTTTCTACGTTTATTTCTTCGTTTCTCCATTTATTTCTCCGTTTCTTCGTTTCTTTCTTCGTTTCTCCGTTTCTTTCTTCGTTTCTCCGTTTCTTTCTTCGTTTCTCCGTTTATTTCTTCGTTTCTCCATTTATTTCTCCGTTTCTTTCTTCGTTTCTCCGTTTCTTTGTTCGTTTCTCCGTTTCATTGATCGTTTCTCCGTTTCTTTCTCCGTTTCTCGGTTTATTGCTTCGTTTCTCCATTTATTTCTCCGATTCTCCGATTCTTTCTTCGTTTCTTCGTTTCTTTCTTCGTTACTCCGTTTCTTCCTTCGTTTCTCCGTTTCTCTCTTCGTTTGTCCGTTTCTTTCTCCGTTTCTCCGTTTCTTTCTTCGTTTCTCCGTTTCTTTGTTCGTTTCTCCGTTTCATTCATCGTTTCTCCGTTTCTTTCTCCGTTTCTCTGTTTATTTCTTCGTGTCTCCATTTATTTCTCCGATTCCCCGTCTCTTTCTTCGTTTCTTCGTTTCTTTCTTCGTTACTCCGTTTCTTCCATCGTTTCTCCGTTTCTCTGTTCGTTTCTCCGTTTCTTTCATCGTTTCTCCGTTTATTTCTTCGTTTCTCCATTTATTTCTTCGTTTCTCCATTTATTTCTCCGTTTCTTCGTTTCTTTCTTCGTTACTCCGGTTCTTTCTTCGTTTCTCCGTCTCTTTCTTCGTTTCTCCGTTTCCTTCTTCGTTTCTCCGTTTCTTCCTTCGTTTCTCCGTTTCTTTGTTCGTTTCTCCGTTTCTTTGTTCGTTTCTCCATTTCTTTGTTCGTTTCTCCGTTTCTTTGTTCGTTTCTCCATTTATTTCTTCGTTTCTCCATTTATTTCTTCGTTTCTCAGTTTCTTTCCTCGTTTCTCCGTTTCTTTCTTCGTTTCTACGTTTATTTCTTCGTTTCTCCATTTATTTCTCCGTTTCTTCGTTTCTTTCTTCGTTTCTCCGTTTCTTTCTCCGTTTCTCCGTTTCTTTCTTCGTTTCTCCGTTTTTTTGTACGTTTCTCCGTTTCATTCATCGTTTCTCCGTTTCATTCATCGTTTCTCCGTTTCTTTCTCCGTTTCTCGGTTTATAGCTTCGTGTCTCCATTTATTTCTCCGATTCCCCGTTTCTTTCTTCGTTTCTTCGTTTCTTTCTTTGTTACTCCGTTTCTTCCTTCGTTTCTCCGTTTCTCTGTTCGTTTCTCCGTTTGTTTCTTCGTTTCTCCGTTTATTTCTTCGTTTCTCCATTTATTTCTTCGTTTCTCCATTTATTTCTCCGTTTCTCCGTTTCTTTCTTCGTTACTCTGGTTCTTTCTTCGTTTCTCCGTTTCTTTCTTCGTTTCTCCGTTTATTTCTTCGTTTCTCCATTTATTTCTTCGTTTCTCCATTTATTTCTCCGTTTCTCTGTTTCTTTCTTCGTTACTCCGGTTCTTTCTTCGATTCCCCGTTTCTTTCTTCGTTTCTCCGTTTCTTTCTTCGTTTCTCCGTTTATTTCTTCGTTTCTCCGTTTCTTTCTTCGTTTCTCCGTTTCTTTGTTCGTTTCTCCGTTTCTTTCTGCATTTCATCGTTTCTTTCTTCGTTACCCCGTTTCTATCTTCGTTTCTCTGTTTCTTTCCTCGTTTCTCCGTTTCTTTCTTCGTTTCTCCGTTTCTCTCTTCGTTTCTCCGTTTCTTTCTTCGTTTCTCCGTTTATTTCTTCGTTTCTCCATTTATTTCTTCGTTTCTCCATTTATTTCTCCGTTTCTCTGCTTCTTTCTTCGTTTCTCCGTTTCTTTGTTCGTTTCTCCGTTTCTTTCTTGGTTTCTCCGTTTCTGTGCTCGTTTCTCCGTTTCTTTCTCCGTTTCTCGGTTTATTTCTTCGCTTCTCCATTTACTTCTCCGTTTCTCCGTTTCTTTGTTCGTTTCTGCGTTTCATTGGTCATTTCTCCGTTTCTTTCTCCGTTTATCGGCTTACTTCTTCGTTCCTCCATTTATTTCTCCGATTCTCCGTTTCTTTCTTCGTTTCTTCGTTTCTTTCTTCGTTACTCCGTTTCTTCCTTCGTTTCTCCGCTTCTCTCTTCGTTTCTCCGTTTCATTCTCCGATTCTCCGTTTCTTTGTTCGTTTCTCCATTTCTTTGGTCGTTTCTCCGTTTCTTTGTTCGTTTCTCCGTATCTTTCGTCGTTTCTCCGTTTATTTCTTCGTTTCCCCATTTATTTCTTCGTTTCTCCGTTTCATTGTTCGTTTCTCCGTTTATTTCTCCGTTTCTCCGTTTCTTTCTTCGTTTCTCCGTTTCTTTCTTCGTTTCTTCGTTTCTTTCTTCATTTCTCCGTTTCTTTCTTCGTTTCTCCGATTCTTCCTTCGTTTCACCGTTTCCCTGTTTCTCCGTTTCTCGGTTTATTCCTTCGTTTCTCCATTTATTTCTCCGATTCTCCGTTTCTCTCTTCGTTTCTTCGTTTCTTTCATCGTTACTGCGTTTCTTTCTTCGTTTCTCCGTTTCTTTCTTCGTTTCTCCGTTTCTTTCTACGTCTCTCCGTTGATTTCTTCGTTTCTCCATTTATTTCTCCGTTTCTCCGTTTCTTTCTTCGTTTCTCCGTTTCTTTCTTCGTTTCTCCCTTTCTTTGTTCGTTTCTCCGTTTCATTGTTCGTTTCTCCGTTTTTTTGTTCGTTTCTCCGTTTATTTCTTCATTTCTCCATTTATTTCTCCGATTCTCCGTTTCTTTCTTCGTTTCTTCGTTTCTTTCATCGTTACTGCGTTTCTTTCTTCGTTTCCCCGTTTCTTTTTTCGTTTCTCCGTTTGCTTCTTCGATTCTCCATTTATTTCTTCGTTTCTCCGTTTTTTTCTTCGTTTCTCCGTTTATTTCTTCGTTTCTCCGTTTCTTTCTTCGTTTCTTCGTTTCTTTCTTCATTTCTCCGTTTCTTTCTTCGTTTCTCCGTTTCTTCCTTCGTTTCATCGTTTCTCCGTTTCTGCGTTTCTCGGTTTATTCCTTCGTTTCTCCATTTATTTCTCCGATTCTCCGTTTCTTTCTTCGTTTCTTCGTTTCTTTCATCGTTACTGCGTTTCTTTCTTCGTTTCTCCGTTTCTTTCTTCGTTTATCCGTTTGCTTCTTGGATTCTCCATTTATTTCTTCGTTTCTCCGTTTCTTTCTTCGTTACTCCGTTTCTTTCTCCGATTCTCGGTTTATTTCTTCGTTTCTCCATTTATTTCTCCGATTCTCTGTTTCTTTCTACGTTTCTTTCTTCGTTGCTCCGTTTCTTCCTTCGTTTCATCGTTTCTCCGTTTCTCCGTTTGTCGGTTTATTCCTTCGTTTCTCCATTTTATTCTCCGATTCTCCGTTTCTTTCTGCGTTTCATCGTTTCTCTCTTCGTTACTCTGTTTCTTTCTTCGTTTCTCAGTTTCTTTCCTCGTTTCTTCGTTTCTTTCTTCGTTTCTACGTTTATTTCTTCGTTTCTCCATTTACTTCTCCGTTTCTCCGTTTCTTTCTTCGTTTCTCCATTTATTTCTCCGATTCTCCGTTTCTTTCTGCGTTTCATCGTTTCTCTCTTCGTTACTCCGTTTCTTTCTTCGTCTCTCGGTTTCTTTCCTCGTTTCTCCGTTTCTTTCTTAGTTTCTACGTTTATTTCTTCGTTTCTCCATTTACTTCTCCGTTTCTCCGTTTCTTTGTTCGTTTCTGCGTTTCATTGGTCATTTCTCCGTTTCTTTCTCCGTTTCTCGGCTTACTTCTTCGTTCCTCCATTTATTTCTCCGATTCTCCGTTTCTTTCTTCGTTTCTTCGTTTCTTTCTTCGCTACTCCGTTTCTTCCTTCGTTTCTCCGCTTCTCTCTTCGTTTCTCCGTTTCTTTCTCCGATTCTCCGTTTCTTTCTTCGTTTCTCCATTTATTTCTCCGTTTCTCCGTTTCTTTCTTCGTTCTCCGTTTCCTTGTTCGTTTCTCCGTTTATTTCTTCGTTTCTCCATTTATTTCTCCGTTTCTCCGTTTCTTTCTTCATTTCTCCGTTTCTTTGTTCGTTTCTCCGTTTCTTTGTTCGTTTCTCCGTTTCTTTCTTCGCTTCTCCGTTTCTTTCTTCGTTTCTCCGTTTCTTTCTTCGCTTCTCCGTTTCTTTGTTCGTTTCTCCGTTTCCTTGTTCGTTTCTCCGTTTATTTCTTCGTTTCTCCGTTTCTTTCTTCGTTTCACCGTTTCTTTCTTCGTTTCTCCGTTTCTTCCTGCGTCTCATCGTTTCTCTCTTCGTTACTCCGTTTCTTTCTTCGTTTCTCAGTTTCTTTCCTCGTTTCTCCGTTTCTTTCTTCGTTTCTACGTTTATTTCTTCGTTTCTCCATTTATTTCTCCGTTTCTTCGTTTCTTTCTTCGTTTCTCCGTTTCTTTCTTCGTTTCTCCGTTTCTTTCTTCGTTTCTCCGTTTATTTCTTCGTTTCTCCATTTATTTCTCCGTTTCTTTCTTCGTTTCTCCGTTTCTTTGTTCGTTTCTCCGTTTCATTGATCGTTTCTCCGTTTCTTTCTCCGTTTCTCGGTTTATTGCTTCGTTTCTCCATTTATTTCTCCGATTCTCCGATTCTTTCTTCGTTTCTTCGTTTCTTTCTTCGTTACTCCGTTTCTTCCTTCGTTTCTCCGTTTCTCTCTTCGTTTGTCCGTTTCTTTCTCCGTTTCTCCGTTTCTTTCTTCGTTTCTCCGTTTCTTTGTTCGTTTCTCCGTTTCATTCATCGTTTCTCCGTTTCTTTCTCCGTTTCTCTGTTTATTTCTTCGTGTCTCCATTTATTTCTCCGATTCCCCGTCTCTTTCTTCGTTTCTTCGTTTCTTTCTTCGTTACTCCGTTTCTTCCATCGTTTCTCCGTTTCTCTGTTCGTTTCTCCGTTTCTTTCATCGTTTCTCCGTTTATTTCTTCGTTTCTCCATTTATTTCTTCGTTTCTCCATTTATTTCTCCGTTTCTTCGTTTCTTTCTTCGTTACTCCGGTTCTTTCTTCGTTTCTCCGTCTCTTTCTTCGTTTCTCCGTTTCCTTCTTCGTTTCTCCGTTTCTTCCTTCGTTTCTCCGTTTCTTTGTTCGTTTCTCCGTTTCTTTGTTCGTTTCTCCATTTCTTTGTTCGTTTCTCCGTTTCTTTGTTCGTTTCTCCATTTATTTCTTCGTTTCTCCATTTATTTCTTCGTTTCTCAGTTTCTTTCCTCGTTTCTCCGTTTCTTTCTTCGTTTCTACGTTTATTTCTTCGTTTCTCCATTTATTTCTCCGTTTCTTCGTTTCTTTCTTCGTTTCTCCGTTTCTTTCTCCGTTTCTCCGTTTCTTTCTTCGTTTCTCCGTTTTTTTGTACGTTTCTCCGTTTCATTCATCGTTTCTCCGTTTCATTCATCGTTTCTCCGTTTCTTTCTCCGTTTCTCGGTTTATAGCTTCGTGTCTCCATTTATTTCTCCGATTCCCCGTTTCTTTCTTCGTTTCTTCGTTTCTTTCTTTGTTACTCCGTTTCTTCCTTCGTTTCTCCGTTTCTCTGTTCGTTTCTCCGTTTGTTTCTTCGTTTCTCCGTTTATTTCTTCGTTTCTCCATTTATTTCTTCGTTTCTCCATTCATTTCTCCGTTTCTCCGTTTCTTTCTTCGTTACTCCGGTTCTTTCTTCTTTTCTCCGTCTCTTTCCTCGTTTCTCCGTTTCTTTCTTCGTTTCTCCGTTTCTTCCTTCGTTTCTCCGTTTCTTTGTTCGTTTCTCCGTTTCTTTGTTCGTTTCTCCATTTCTTTGTTCGTTTCTCCGTTTCTTTGTTCGTTTTTCCGTTTCTTTCTTCGTTTCTCCATTTATTTCTTCGTTTCTCCATTTCTTTTTTCGTTTCTCCGTTTCTTTGTTCGTTTTTCCGTTTCTTTCTTCGTTTCTCCATTTATTTCTTCGTTTCTCCATTTATTTCTCCGTTTCTCCGTTTCTTTCTTCGTTACTCCGGTTCTTTCTTCGTTTCTCCGTTTCTTTCTTCGTTTCTCCGTTTATTTCTTCGTTTCTCCATTTATTTCTTCGTTTCTCCATTTATTTCTCCGTTTCTCTGTTTCTTTCTTCGTTACTCCGGTTCTTTCTTCGATTCCCCGTTTCTTTCTTCGTTTCTCCGTTTCTTTCTTCGTTTCTCCGTTTATTTCTTCGTTTCTCCGTTTCGTTCTTCGTTTCTCCGTTTCTTTGTTCGTTTCTCCGTTTCTTTCTGCATTTCATCGTTTCTTTCTTCGTTACCCCGTTTCTATCTTCGTTTCTCTGTTTCTTTCCTCGTTTCTCCGTTTCTTTCTTCGTTTCTCCGTTTCTCTCTTCGTTTCTCCGTTTCTTTCTTCGTTTCTCCGTTTATTTCTTCGTTTCTCCATTTATTTCTTCGTTTCTCCATTTATTTCTCCGTTTCTCTGTTTCTTTCTTCGTTTCTCCGTTTCTTTGTTCGTTTCTCCGTTTCTTTCTTGGTTTCTCCGTTTCTGTGCTCGTTTCTCCGTTTCTTTCTCCGTTTCTCGGTTTATTTCTTCGCTTCTCCATTTATGTCTGCGTTTCTTTCTTCGTTTCTTCGTTTCTTTCTTCGTTACTCCGTTTCTTTGTTCGTTTCTCCGTTTCTTTGTTCGTTTCTCCGTTTCTTTGTTCGTTTCTCCGTTTCTTTTTCCGTTTCTCGGCTTGTTTCTTCGTTTCTCCATTTATTTCTCCGTTTCTTTCTTCGTTTCTATGTTTCTATCTTCGTTTCTCCGTTTCTTTCTTCGTTACTCCGTTTCTTTCTTCGTTTCTCCGCTTCTTTCCTCGTTTCTACGTTTCTTTCTCCGTTTCTCGGTTTATTTCTTCGTTTCTGCATTTATTTCTCCGTTTCTCCGTTTCTTTCTCCGCTTCTCCGATTCTTTGTTCGTTTCTCCGTTTCTTTCTCCGTTTCTTTTTGCGTTTCTCCGTTTATTTCTTCGTCACCCCATTTATTTCTCCGTTTCTCCGTCTCTTTCTCCGTTTCTCCGCTTCTTTGTTCGTTTCTCCGTTTCTTTCTACGTTTCTCCGTTTCTTTCTTCGTTTCTCCGTTTCTTTCTTCGTTTCTCCGTTTCTATGTCCGTTTCTCCGTTTCTTTCTTCGTTTCTTTCTTCGTTACTCCGTTTCTTTCTTCGTTTCTTCGTTTCTTTCTTCGTTTCTCCGTTTCTATGTCCGTTTCTCCGTTTCTTTCTTCGTTTCTTTCTCCGATTCTCCGTTTCATTCTTCGTTTCTCCGTTTGTTTCTTTGTTCCTTTCTTTGTTTCTTCGTTTCTTTCATCGTTTCTCCGTTTCTTTCTTCGTTCCTCCGTTTCTTTCTTCTATTCTCCGTTTATTTCTTCGTTTCTCCGTTTATTTCTTCGTTTCTCAATTTATTTTTCCGTTTCTCCGTTTCTTTGTTCGTTTCTCCGTTTCTTTCTCCGTTTCTCAGTTTATTTCTTCGTTTCTCCATTTATTTCTCCGATTCTCCGTTTCTTTCTTCGTTTCTCCATTTATGTCTCCGATTCTCCGTTTCTTTCTCCGTTTCTCCGTTTCTTTCTCCGTTTCTTTCTTCGTTTCTCCGTTTCTTTCTTCGTTTCTCCGTTTCTTTCTTCGTTTCTTTCTTCGTTTCTCCGTTTCTTTCTTCGTTTCTCCGTTTATTTCTTCGTTTCTCCATTTATTTCTCCGTTTCTCCGTTTCTTTGTTCGTTTCTCCGTTTCTTTCTCCGTTTCTCAGTTTATTTCCTCGTTTCTCCATTTATTTCTCCGATTCTCCGTATCTTTCTTCGTTTCTCCGTTTCTTTGTGCGTTTCTCCGTTCATTTCTTCGTTTCTCCATTTATTTCTCCGTTTCTCCGTTTATTTCTTCGTTTCTCCATTTATTTCTCCGTTTCTCCGTTTATTTCTTCGTTTCTCCGTTTATTTCTTCGTTTCTCCATTTACTTCTCCGTTTCTCCGTTTCTTTGTTCGTTTTTGCGTTTCATTGGTCATTTCTCCGTTTCTTCGTCCGTTTCTCGGTTTACTTCTTCGTTCCTCCATTTATTTCCCCGATTCAGCGTTTCTTTCTTCGTTTCTTTCTTCGTTACTCCGTTTCTTCCTTCGTTTCTGCGCTTCTCTCTTCGTTTCTCCATTTATTTCTCCGTTTCTTCGTTTCTCCGTGTCTTTATTCGTTTCTCCGTTTCTTTCTTCGTTTCTCCGTTTATTTCTCCGTTCCTCCATTTGTTTCTCCGATTCTGTGTTTCTTTCTATGTTTCTTTCTTCGTTGCTCCGTTTCTTCCTTCGTTTCTCCATTTATTTCTCCGATTCTCCGTTTCTTTCTGCGTTTCATCGTTTCTCTCTTCGTTACTCGGTTTCTTTCTTCGTTTCTCAGTTTCTTTCCTCGTTTCTCCGTTTCTTTCTTCGTTTCTACGTTTATTTCTTCGTTTCTTCGTTTCTTTCATCGTTACTCCGTTTCTTTCTTCGTTTCTTCGTTTCTTTCTTCGTTACTCCGTTTCTTTCTCCGATTCTCGGTTTATTTCTTCGTTTCTCCATTTATTTCTCCGATTCTGTGTTTCTTTCTACGTTCCTTTCTTCGTTGCTCCATTTCTTCCTTCGTTTCATCGTTTCTCCGTTTCTCCGTTTGTCGGTATATTCCTTCGTTTCTCCATTTATTTCTCCGATTCTCCGTTTCTTTCTGCGTTTCATCGTTTCTCACTTCGTTACTCGGTTTCTTTCTTCGTTTCTCAGTTTCTTTCCTCGTTTCTCCGTTTCTTTCTTCGTTTCTACGTTTATTTCTTCGTTTCTCCATTTACTTCTCCGTTTCTCCGTTTCTTTGTTCGTTTCTGCCTTTCATTGGTCATTTCTCCGTTTCTTTCTTCTTCGTCCGTTTCTCGGCTTACTTTTTGTTCCTCCATTTATTTCTCCGATTCTCCGTTTCTTTCTTCGTTTCTTCGTTTCTTTCTTCGTTACTCCGTTTCTTCCTTCGTTTCTCCGCTTCTCTTCGTTTCTCCGTTTCTTTCTCTGTTTCTCCGTTTCTTTCTTCGTTTCTCTGTTTCTTTGTTCGTTTCTGCGTTTCATTGATCGTTTCTCCGTTTCTTTCCCCGTTTCTCGGTTTCTTTCTTCGTTCCTCCATTTATTTCTCCGATTCTCCGTTTGTTTCTTCGTTTCTTCGTTTCTTTCTTCGTTACTCCGTCTCTTCCTTCGTTTCTCCGTTTCTCTCTTCGTTTCTCCGTTTCTTTCTCCGTTTCTCCGTTTCTTTCTTCGTGTCTCCATTTATTTCTCCGATTCCCCGTTTCTTTCTCCGTTTCTTCGTTTCTTTCTTCGTTACTCCGTTTCTTCCTTCGTTTCTCCATTTCTCTTTTCGTTTCTCCGTTTCTTTCTTCGTTTCTCCGTTTATTTCTTCGTTTCTCCATTTATTTCTTCGTTTCTCCATTTATTTCTCCGTTTCTTCGTTTCTTTCTTCGTTACTCCGGTTCTTTCTTCGTTTCTCCGTCTCTTTCTTCATTTCTCCGTTTCTTTCTTCGTTTCTCCGTTTCTTCCTTCGTTTCTCCGTTTCTTTGTTCGTTTCTCCGTTTCTTTGTTCGTTTCTCCATTTCTTTGTTCGTTTCTCCGTTTCTTTGTTCGTTTTTCCGTTTCTTTCTTCGTTACTCCATTTATTTCTTCGTTTCTCCATTTCTTTTTTCGTCTCTCCGTTTCTTTGTTCGTTTTTCCGTTTCTTTCTTCGTTTCTCCATTTATTTCTTCGTTTCTCCAATTATTCCTCCGTTTCTCTGTTTCTTTCTTCGTTACTCCGGTTCTTTCTTCGTTTCTCCGTTTCTTTCTTCGTTTCTCCGTTTATTTCTTCGTTTCTCCATTTATTTCTTCGTTTCTCCATTGATTTCTCCGTTTCTCTGTTTCTTTCTTCGTTACTTCGGTTCTTTCTTCGATTCCCCGTTTCTTTCTTCGTTTCTCCGTTTCTTTCTTCGTTTCTCCGTTTATTTCTTCGTTTCTCCGTTTCTTTCTTCGTTTCTCCGTTTCTTTGTTCGTTTCTCCGTTTATATCTTCGTTTCTCCATTTATTTCTTCGTTTCTCCGTTTCTTTGTTCGTTTCTCCGTTTATTTCTTCGTTTCTCCATTTATTTCTCCGTTTCTCCGTTTATTTCTTCGTTTCTCCATTTATTTCTCCGATTCTCCGTTTCTTTCTTCGTTTCTCCGTTTCTTTCTTCGTTTCTCGGTTCCTTTGTTCGTTTCTCCGTTTCTTTCTTCGTTTCTCCGTTTATATCTTCGTTTCTCCATTTATTTCTCCGTTTCTTTCTTCGTTTCTCCGTTTCATTCCTAGTTTCTCCGTTTCTTTCTTCGTTTCTCCGTTTCATTCTGCGTTTCTCCGCTTCTTTATTCGTTTCTCGGTTTCTTTCTCCGTTTCTCGGTTTATTTATTCGTTTCTCCGTTTCTTTCTTCGTTTCTCCGTTTATTTCTTCATTTCTCCATTTGTTTCTCCGTTTCTCCGGTTCTTTCTTCGTTTCTCCGTTCCTTTGTGCGTTTCTCCGTTTCTTTGTTCGTTTCTCCGTTTCTTTGTTCGTTTCTCCGTTTCTTTGTTCGTTTCTCCGTTTCTTTCTTCGTTTCTCCGTTTCTTTCTTCGTTTCTCCGTTTCTTTCTTTGTTTCTCAGTTCCTTTCTTCATTTCTCCGTTTCTTTCTTCGTTTCACCGTTTCATTCTCCGTTTTTGCGCTTCATTTTTCGTTTCTCCGTCTCTTTCTTCGTTTCTCCGTTTCTTTGTTCGTTTCTCCGTTTATTTCTCCGATTCTCCGTTTCTTTCTTCGTTTCTCCGTTTCTTTCTTCGTTTCTCCATTTCTTTCTTCGTTTCTCCGTTTCTTTCTTCGTTTCTCCGTTTATTTCTTCGTTTCTCCATTTATTTCTCCGTTCCTTTCTTCGTTTCTCCGTTTCTTCGTTCGTTTCTCCGTTTCTTTCTTCGTTTCTCTGTGTATTTCTTCTTTTCTCCATTTATTTCTCCGTTTCTACGTCTCTATCTTTGTTTCTCCGTTTCTTTGTTAGTTTCTCCGTTTCTTTGTTCGTTTCTCCCTTTCTTTTTTCGTTTCTCCGTTTCTTTCTTCGTTTCTCCGTTTCTTTCTTCGTTTCTTCATTTCTTTGTTCGTTTCTCCGTTTCATTGTTCGTTTCACCGTTTCTTTCTGCGTTTCTTCGTTTCTTTCTTCGTTACTCCGTTTCTTTCTTCGTTTCTCCGCTTCTTTCCTCGTTTCTACGTTTCTTTCTTCGTTTCTACGTTTATTTCTTCGCTTCTCCATTTATTTCTCCGTTTCTCCGTTTCTTTCTTCGTTTCTCCGTTTCTTTGTTCGTTTCTCCGTTTCTTTGTTCGTTTCTCTGTTTCTTTGTTCGTTTCTCCGTTTCTTTGTTCGTTTCTCCGTTTCTCGGTTTATTTCTTCGTTTCTCCATTTATTTCTCCGTTTCTTACTTCGTTTCTTCGTTTCTTTCTTCGTTACTTCTCTTCTTTTTCGTTTCTCCGTTTCGTTCTTAGTTTCTTCGTTTCTTTGTTCGTTTCTCCGTTTCTTTCTCCGTTTCTCCGTTTCTTTGTTCGTTTCTCCGTTTGTTTCTTCGTTTCTCCATTTATTTTTCCGTCTCTCCGTTTCGTTCTTCGTTTCACCGTTTCTTTGTTCGTTTCTCCATTTCTTTCTTCGTTTCTCCGTTTCTTTCTTCGTTTCTTTCTTCGTTTCTCCGTTTATTTCTTCGTTTCTCCATTTATTTCTCCGTTTCTCCGTTTCTTTGTTAGTTTCTCCGTTTCTTTCTCCGTTTCTCGGTTTATTTCTTCGATTCTCCATTTATTTCTCCGATTCTCCGTTTCTTTCTTCGTTTCTCCATTTATGTCTCCGTTTCTCCGTTTCTTTGTTCGTTTCTCCGTTTCTTTCTTCGTTTCTCCGTTTCTTTGTTCGTTTCTTCGTTTCTTTGATCGTTTCTCCGTTTGTCGGTTTATTTCTTCGTTTCTCCATTTATTTCTCCGTTTCTTTGTTCGTTTCTCCGTCTTTCTTCGTTTCTCCGTTTCTTTGTTCGTTTCTCCGTTTCTTTGTTCGTTTCTCCGTTTCTTTGTTCGTTTCTCCGTTTCTTTGTTCGTTTCTCCGTTTCTTGGTTTATTTCTTCGTTTCACCATTTATTTCTCCGTTTCTTACTTCGTTTCTTCGTTTCTTTCTTCGTTACTCCGTTTCTTTTCCGTTTCTCCGTTTCGTTCTTCGTTCCTTTGTTTCTTTCTTCGTTTCTCTGTTTCTTTCTTCGTATCTCCGTTTCATTCTTCGCTTCTACGTTTCGTTCTTCGTTTCTCCGTTTCATTCTTCGTTTCTCCGTTTCTGTCTTCGTTTCTCCGTTTCCTTGTTCGTTTCTCCGTTTATTTCTTCGTTTCTCCATTTATTTCTTCGTTTCGTTCTTAGTTTCTTCCTTTCTTTCTTCGTTTCTCCGTTTATTTCTCCGTTTCTCCATTTATTTCTCCGTTTCTCCGTTTCTTTCTTCGTTTCTCCGTTTCTTTGTTCGTTTCTCCGTTTCTTTCTCCGTTTCTACGTTTCTCCGTTTCGTTCTTCGTTTCACCGTTTCTTTGTTCGTTTCTCCGTTTCTTTCTTCGTTTCTCCGTTTCTTTCTTCGTTTCTTTCTTCGTTTCTCCGTTTCTTTCTTCGTTTCTCCGTTTATTTCTTCGTTTCTCCATTTATTTCTCCGTTTCTCCGTTTCTTTGTTCGTATCTCCGTTTCTTTCTCCGTTTCGCAGTTTATTTCTTCGTTTCTCCATTTATTTCTCCGTTTCTCCGTTTCTTTCTTCGTTTCTCCGTTTCTGTCTTCGTTTCTCCGTTTCCTTGTTCGTTTCTCCGTTTATTTCTTCGTTTCTCCATTTATTTCTTCGTTTCTTTCTCCGTTTCTCCGTTTCTTTCTTCGTTTCTCTATTTATTTCTCCGTTTCTCCGTTTCTTTCTTCGTTTCTCCGTTTCTTTCTTCGTTTCTCCGTTTCTTTTTCCGTTTTTCGGTTTATTTCTTCGTGTCTCCATTTATTTCTCCGTTTCTCCGTTTCTTTCTTCGTTTCTCCGTTTATTTCTTCGTTTCTCCATTTATTTCTCCGTTTCTCCGTTTCTTTCATCGTTTCTCCGTTTCTTTCTTCGTTTCTCCGTTTCTTTCTTCGTTTCTCCGTTTCTTTCTTCGTTTCTCCGTTTCTTTCTTCGTTTCTCCGTTTATTTCTTCGTTTCTCCATTTATTTCTCCGTTCCTTTCTCCGTTTCTCCGTTTCTTCGTTCGTTTCTCCGTTTCTTTCTTCGTTTCTCTGTGTATTTCTTCGATTCTCCATTTATTTCTCCGTTTCTACGTTTCTTTCTTCGTTTCTACGTTTATTTCTTCGCTTCTCCATTTATTTCTCCGTTTCTCCGTTTCTTTCTTCGTTTCTCCGTTTCTTTGTTCGTTTCTGCGTTTCTTTGTTCGTTTCTCTGTTTCTTTGTTCGTTCCTCCGTTTCTTTGTTCGTTTCTCCGTTTCTCGGTTTATTTCTTCGTTTCTCCATTTATTTCTCCGTTTCTTACTTCGTTTCTTCGATTCTTTCTTCGTTACTTCTCTTCTTTTTCGTTTCTCCGTTTCGTTCTTAGTTTCTTCGTTTCTTTCTTCGTTTCTCCGTTTATTTCTTCGTTTCTCCATTTATTTCTCCGTTTCTCCGTTTCTTTCTTCGTTTCTCCGTTTCTTTGTTCGTTTTTCCGTTTCTTTGTTCGTTTCTCTGTTTCTTTGATCGTTTCTCCGTTTCTTTGTTCGTTTCTCCGTTTCTCGGTTTATTTCTTCGTTTCTCCAGTTATTTCTCCGTTTCTTACTCCGTTTCTTCGTTTCTTTCTTCGTTACTTCTCTTCTTTTTCGTTTCTCCGTTTCGTTCTTAGTTTCTTCGTTTCTTTCTTCGTTTCTCCGTTTATTTCTTCGTTTCTCCATTTATTTCTCCGTTTCTCCGTTTCTTACTTCGTTTCTTCGTTTCTTTCTTCGTTTCTCCATTTATTTCTCCGATTCTCCGTTTCTTTCTTCGTTTCCCCATTTATGTCTCCGTTTCTCCGTTTCTTTGTTCGTTTCTCCGTTTCTTTCTTCGTTTCTCCGTTTCTTTGTTCGATTCTTCGTTTCTTTGATCGTTTCTCCGTTTCTCGGTTTATTTCTTCGTTTCTCCATTTATTTCTCCGTTTCTTTGTTCGTTTCTCCGTCTTTCTTCGTTTCTCCGTTTCTTTCTCCGTTTCTCAGTTTATTTCTTCGTTTCTCCATTTATTTCTCCGTTTCTCCGTTTCTTTGTTCGTTTCTCCGTTTCTTTGTTCGTTTCTCCGTTTCTTTGTTCGTTTCTCCGTTTCTTTGTTCGTTTCTCCGTTTCTTTGTTCGTTTCTCCGTTTCTTTGTTCGTTTCTCCGTTTCTTGGTTTATTTCTTCGTTTCACCATTTATTTCTCCGTTTCTTACTTCGTTTCTTCGTTTCTTTCTTCGTTACTCCGTTTCTTTTCCGTTTCTCCGTTTCGTTCTTCGTTTCTTTGTTTCTTTCTTCGTTTCTCTGTTTCTTTCTTCGTATCTCCGTTTCATTCTTCGTTTCTCCGTTTCTTTCTTCGTTTCTCCGTTTCTGTCTTCGTTTCTCCGTTTCCTTGTTCGTTTCTCCGTTTATTTCTTCGTTTCTCCATTTATTTCTTCGTTTCTTTCTTCGTTTCTCCGTTTCTTTCTTCGTTTCTCCATTTATTTCTCCGTTTCTCCGTTTCTTTCTTCGTTTCTCCGTTTCTTTGCTCGTTTCTCCGTCTCTTTTTCCGTTTTTCGGTTTATTTCTTCGTGTCTCCATTTATTTCTCCGTTTCTCCGTTTCTTTCTTCGTTTCTCCGTTTCCTTGTTCGTTTCTCCGTTTCCTTGTTCGTTTCTCCGTTTCTTTGTTCGTTTCTCCGTTTATTTCTTCGTTTCACCATTTACTTCTCCGTTTCTCCGTTTATTTCTTCGTTTTTCCATTTATATCTCCGTTTCTCCGTTTATTTCTTCGTTTCTCCATTTATTTCTCCTATTCTGCGTTTCTTTCTTCGTTTCTCCATTTCTTTCTTCGTTTCTCCGTTTCTTTCTTCGTTTCTGCGTTTCTTTCTTCGTTTCTCCGTTTCCTTCTTCGTTTCTCCGTTTCTTTCTTCGTTTCTCCGTTTCTTTCTTCGTTTCTCCGTTTCTTTCTTCGTTTCTCCGTGTCTTTCTTCGTTTCTCCGTTTCCTTCTCCGTTTCTCGGTTTATTTCTTCGTTTCTCCATTTATTTCTCCGTTTCTTTCTTCGTTTCTTCGTTTCTTTCTTCGTTACTCCGTTTCGTTCTTCGTTTCTCCGTTTCTTTCTTCGTTTCTCCGTTTCTTTCTTCGTTTCTCCGTTTATTTCTTCGTTTCTCGATTTATTTCTCCGTTTCTCCGTTTCTGTCTTCGTTTCTCCGTTTCTATGTTCGTTTCTCCGTTTCTTTGTTCGTTTCTCCGTTCCTTTGTTCGTTTTCCGTTTCTTTGTTCGCTTCTCCGTTTCTTTGTTCGTTTCTCCGTTTCTTTGTGCGTTCCTCCGTTTCTTTCTTCGTTTCTCCGTTTCTTTCTTCGTTTCTTTCTTCGTTTCTCCGATTCTTTCTTCGTTTCTCCGTTTCTTTCTTCGTTTCTCCGTTTCCTTGTTCGTTTCTCAGCTTATTTCTTCGTTTCTCCATTTATCTCTCCGTTTCTTTGTGCGTTCCTCCGTTTCTTTCTTCGTTTCTCCGTTTCTTTCTTCGTTTCTCCGTTTCTTTCTTCGTTACTCCGTTTCTTTCTTCGTTTCTCCGTTTCATTCTTCGTTTCCTCGTTTCTTTCTTCGTTTCTTTGTTTCTTTCTTCGTTACTCCGATTCTTTCTTCGTTTCTCCGTTTCTTTGTTCGTTCCTCCGTTTCTTTCTCCGTTTCTCGGTCTATTTCTTCGTTTCTCCATTTATTTCTCCGATTCTCCGTTTCTTTCTTCGTTTCTCAGTTTCTTTCTACGTTTCTCCGTTTCTTTCTTCGTTTCTCCGTTTATATCTTCGTTTCTCCATTTATTTCTCCGTTTCTTTCTTCGTTTCTCCGTTTCATTCTTCGTTTCTCCGCTTCTTTGTTCGTTTCTCCATTTCTTTGTTCGTATCTCCGTTTCTTTCTTCGTTTCTCCGCTTCTTTGTTCGTTTCTCCTTTTCTTTTTTCGTTTCTCCGTTTCTTTCTTCGCTTCTTCGTTTCTTTCTACGTTTCTTTCTTCGTTTCTCCGTTTCTTTCTTCGTTTCTCCGTTTGTTTCTTCGCTTCTCCGTTTATTTCTTCGTTTCTCCGTTTCTTTCTTCGTTTCTCCGTTTATTTCTTCGTTTCTCCATTTATTTCTCCGTTTTTCCGTTTCTTTCTTCGTTTCTCCGCTTCTTTGTTCGTTTCCCCATTTCTTTGTTCGTGTCTCCGTTTATTTCCTCGTTTCTCCGTTTCTTTCTTCGTTTCTCCGTTTATTTCTTCGTTTCTCCGTTTATTTCTTCGTTTCTCCATTTATTTCTCCGTTCCTCCGTTTCTTTCTTCGTTTCTCCGCTTCTTTGTTCGTTCCTCCATTTCTTTGTTCGTATCTCCGTTTCTTTCTTCGTTTCTCCGATTCTTTGTTCGTTTCTCCATTTCTTTGTTCGTATCTCCGTTTCATTCTTCGTTTCTCCGTTTCTTTCTTCGTTTCTCCGTTTCTTTCTTCGTTCCTCCGTTTCTTTCTTCGTTTCTCCGTTTCTTTCTTCGTTTCTCCGTTTCTTTCTTCGTTCCTCCGTTTCTTTCTTCGTTTCTCCGTTTCTTTCTTCGTTTCTCCGTTTCCTTGTTCATTTCTCCGTTTATTTCTTCTTTTCTCCATTTATTTCCCCGTTTCTTTGTTCGTTTCTCCGATTCTTTGTTCGTTTCTCCGTTTCTTTGTTCGTTTCTCCGTTTATTTCTTCGTCACCCCATTTATTTCTCAGTTTCTCCGTTTCTTTCTACGTTTCTCCGTTTGCTTCTTCGCTTCTCCGTTTATTTCCTCGTTTCTCCGTTTCTTTCTTCGTTTCTCCGTTTATTTCTTCGTTTCTCCGTTTATTTCTTCGTTTCTCCATTTATTTCTCCGTTCCTCCGTTTCTTTCTTCGTTTCTCCGCTTCTTTGTTCGTTTCTCCATTTCTTTGTTCGTATCTCCGTTTCTTTCTTCGTTTCTCCGCTTCTTTGTTCGTTTCTCCATTTCTTTGTTCGTATCTCCGTTTCATTCTTCGTTTCTCCGTTTCTATCTTCGTCTCTCCGTTTCTTTCTTCGTTTCTCCATATCTTTCTTCGTTTCTGCGTTTCTTTCTTCGGTTCTCCGTTTCTTTCTTCGTTTCTCTGTTTCTTTCTTCTATTCTCCGTATATTTCTTCGTTTCTCCGTTTCTCCGTTTCTTTGATCCTTTCTCCGATTCTTTCTCCGTTTCTCGGTTTATTCCTTCGTTTCTCCATTTATTTCTCCGATCCTCCGTTTCTTTCTTCGTTTCTCAGATTCTTTCTTCGTTTCTCCGTTTCTTTCTTCGTTTCTCCGTTTCTTTCTTCGTTTCTCCGTTTCTTTCTTCGATTCTCCGTTTATTTCTTCGTTTCACCGTTTCTTTCTTCGTTTCTCCGTTTGTTTCTTCGTTTCTCCGTTTCTTTCTTCATTTCTCCGTTTCTTTCTTCGTTTCTCCGTTTCTACCTTCGTTTCATCGTTTATCCGTTTCTGCGTTTCTCGGTTTATTCCTTCGTTTCTCCATTTATTTCTCCGATTCTCCGTTTCTTTCCTCGTTTCTTCGTTTCTTTCATCGTTACTGCGATTCTTTCTTCGTTTCTCCGTTTCTTTCTTCGTTTCTCCGTTTCTTTCTTCGTTTCTCCGTTTGCTTCTTCGATTCTCCATTTATTTCTTCGTTTCTCCGTTTCTTTCTTCGTTTCTCCGTTTATTTCTTCGTTACTCCGTTTCTTTCTCCGATTCTCGGTTTATTTCTTCGTTTCTCCATTTATTTCTCCGATTCTGTGTTTCTTTCTACGTTTCTTTCTTCGTTGCTCCGTTTCTTCCTTCGTTTCATCGTTTCTCCGTTTCACCGTTTGTCGGTTTATTCCTTCGTTTCTCCATTTTTTTCTCCGATTCTCCGTTTCTTTCTGCGTTTCATTGTTTCTCGCTTCGTTACTCCGTTTCTTTCTTCGTTTCTCAGTTTCTTTCCTCGTTTTTTCCGTTTCTTTCTTCGTTTCTACGTTTATTTCTTCGTTTCTCCATTTATTTCTCCGTTTCTTCGTTTCTTTCTTCGTTTCTCCGTTTCTTTCTTCGTTTCTCCGTCTCTTTCTTCGTTTCTACGTTTATTTCTTCGTTTCTCCATTTACTTCTCCGTTTCTCCGTTTCTTTGTTCGTTTCTGCCTTTCTTTGGTCATTTCTCCGTTTCTTTCCCCGTTTCTCGGCTTACTTCTTCGTTCCTCCATTTATTTCTCCGATTCTCCGTTTCTTTCTTCGTTTCTTCGTTTCTTTCTTCGTTACTCCGTTTCTTCCTTCGTTTCTCCGCTTCTCTCTTCGTTTCTCCGTTTCTTTCTCTGTTTCTCCGTTTCTTTCTTCGTTTCTCCGTTTCTTTGTTCGTTTCTGCGTTTCATTGATCGTTTCTCCGTTTCTTTCCCCGTTTCTCGGTTTATTTCTTCGTTCCTCCATTTATTTCTCCGATTCTCCTTTTCTTTCTTCGTTTCTTCGTTTCTTTCTTCGTTACTCCGTTTCTTCCTTCGTTTCTCCGTTTCTCTCTTCGTTTCTCCGTTTCTTTCTTCGTTTCTCCGTTTCTCTCTTCGTTTCTCCGTTTCTTTCTCCGTTTCTCCGTTTCTTTCTTCGTTTCTCCATTTATTTCTCCGATTCTCCGTTTCTTTCTGCGTTTCATCGTTTCTCTCTTCGTTACTCCGTTTCTTTCTTCGTTTCTCAGTTTCTTTCCTCGTTTCTCCGTTTCTTTCTTCGTTTCTACGTTTATTACTTCGTTTCTCCATTTACTTCTCCGTTTCTCCGTTTCTTTGTTCGTTTCTGCGTTTCATTGGTCATTTCTCCGTTTCTTTCTCCGTTTATCGGCTTACTTCTTCGTTCCTCCATTTATTTCTCCGATTCTCCGTTTCTTTCTTCGTTTCTTCGTTTCTTTCTTCGTTACTCCGTTTCTTCCTTCGTTTCTCCGCTTCTCTCTTCGTTTCTCCGTTTCTTTCTCCGATTCTCCGTTTCTTTGTTCGTTTCTCCATTTCTTTGGTCGTTTCTCCGTTTCTTTGTTCGTTTCTCCGTTTCTTTCGTCGTTTCTCCGTTTATTTCTTCGTTTCCCCATTTATTTCTTCGTTTCTCCGTTTCATTGTTCGTTTCTCCGTTTATTTCTCCGTTTCTCCGTTTCTTTCTTCGTTTCTCCGTTTCTTTCTTCGTTTCTTCGTTTCTTTCTTCATTTCTCCGTTTCTTTCTTCGTTTCTCCGATTCTTCCTTCGTTTCACCGTTTCCCTGTTTCTCCGTTTCTCGGTTTATTCCTTCGTTTCTCCATTTATTTCTCCGATTCTCCGTTTCTCTCTTCGTTTCTTCGTTTCTTTCATCGTTACTGCGTTTCTTTCTTCGTTTCTCCGTTTCTTTCTTCGTTTCTCCGTTTCTTTCTACGTCTCTCCGTTGATTTCTTCGTTTCTCCATTTATTTCTCCGTTTCTCCGTTTCTTTCTTCGTTTCTCCGTTTCTTTCTTCGTTTCTCCCTTTCTTTGTTCGTTTCTCCGTTTCATTGTTCGTTTCTCCGTTTTTTTGTTCGTTTCTCCGTTTATTTCTTCATTTCTCCATTTATTTCTCCGATTCTCCGTTTCTTTCTTCGTTTCTTCGTTTCTTTCATCGTTACTGCGTTTCTTTCTTCGTTTCTCCGTTTCTTTTTTCGTTTCTCCGTTTGCTTCTTCGATTCTCCATTTATTTCTTCGTTTCTCCGTTTTTTTCTTCGTTTCTCCGTTTATTTCTTCGTTTCTCCGTTTCTTTCTTCGTTTCTTCGTTTCTTTCTTCATTTCTCCGTTTCTTTCTTCGTTTCTCCGTTTCTTCCTTCGTTTCATCGTTTCTCCGTTTCTGCGTTTCTCGGTTTATTCCTTCGTTTCTCCATTTATTTCTCCGATTCTCCGTTTCTTTCTTCGTTTCTTCGTTTCTTTCATCGTTACTGCGTTTCTTTCTTCGTTTCTCCGTTTCTTTCTTCGTTTCTCCGTTTCTTTCTTCGTTTATCCGTTTGCTTCTTGGATTCTCCATTTATTTCTTCGTTTCTCCGTTTCTTTCTTCGTTACTCCGTTTCTTTCTCCGATTCTCGGTTTATTTCTTCGTTTCTCCATTTATTTCTCCGATTCTCTGTTTCTTTCTACGTTTCTTTCTTCGTTGCTCCGTTTCTTCCTTCGTTTCATCGTTTCTCCGTTTCTCCGTTTGTCGGTTTATTCCTTCGTTTCTCCATTTTATTCTCCGATTCTCCGTTTCTTTCTGCGTTTCATCGTTTCTCTCTTCGTTACTCCGTTTCTTTCTTCGTTTCTCAGTTTCTTTCCTCGTTTCTTCGTTTCTTTCTTCGTTTCTACGTTTATTTCTTCGTTTCTCCATTTACTTCTACGTTTCTCCGTTTCTTTCTTCGTTTCTCCATTTATTTCTCCGATTCTCCGTTTCTTTCTGCGTTTCATCGTTTCTCTCTTCGTTACGCCGTTTCTTTCTTCGTCTCTCGGTTTCTTTCCTCGTTTCTCCGTTTCCTTCTTAGTTTCTACGTTTATTTCTTCGTTTCTCCATTTACTTCTCCGTTTCTTTGTTCGTTTCTGCGTTTCATTGGTCATTTCTCCGTTTCTTTCTCCGTTTCTCGGCTTACTTCTTCGTTCCTCCATTTATTTCTCCGATTCTCCGTTTCTTTCTTCGTTTCTTCGTTTCTTTCTTCGCTACTCCGTTTCTTCCTTCGTTTCTCCGCTTCTTTCTTCGTTTCTCCGTTTCTTTCTCCGATTCTCCGTTTCTTTCTTCGTTTCTCCATTTATTTCTCCGTTTCTCCGTTTCTTTCTTCGTTCTCCGTTTCCTTGTTCGTTTCTCCGTTTATTTCTTCGTTTCTCCATTTATTTCTCCGTTTCTCCGTTTCTTTCTTCATTTCTCCGTTTCTTTGTTCGTTTCTCCGTTTCTTTGTTCGTTTCTCCGTTTCATTGATCGTTTCTCCGTTTCTTTCTCCGTTTCTCGGTTTACTGCTTCGTTTCTCCATTTATTTCTCCGATTCTCCGATTCTTTCTTCGTTTCTTCGTTTCTTTCTTCGTTACTCAGTTTCTTCCTTCGTTTCTCCGTTTCTCTCTTCGTTTGTCCGTTTCTTTCTCCGTTTCTCCGTTTCTTTCTTCGTTTCTCCGTTTCTTTGTTCGTTTCTCCGTTTCATTCATCGTTTCTCCGTTTCTTTCTCCGTTTCTCGGTTTATTTCTTCGTGTCTCCATTTATTTCTCCGATTCCCCGTCTCTTTCTTCGTTTCTTCGTTTCTTTCTTCGTTACTCCGTTTCTTCCTTCGTTTCTCCGTTTCTCTGTTCGTTTCTCCGTTTCTTTCATCGTTTCTCCGTTTATTTCTTCGTTTCTCCATTTATTTCTTCGTTTCTCCATTTATTTCTCCGTTTCTTCGTTTCTTTCTTCGTTACTCCGGTTCTTTCTTCGTTTCTCCGTCTCTTTCTTCGTTTCTCCGTTTCTTTCTTCGTTTCTCCGTTTCTTCCTTCGTTTCTCCGTTTCTTTGTTCGTTTCTCCGTTTCTTTGTTCGTTTCTCCATTTCTTTGTTCGTTTCTCCGTTTCTTTGTTCGTTTCTCCATTTATTTCTTCGTTTCTCCATTTATTTCTTCGTTCCTCAGTTTCTTTCCTCGTTTCTCCGTTTCTTTCTTCGTTTCTACGTTTATTTCTTCGTTTCTCCATTTATTTCTCCGTTTCTTTGTTTCTTTCTTCGTTTCTCCGTTTCTTTCTCCGTTTCTCCGTTTCTTTCTTCGTTTCTCCGTTTTTTTGTACGTTTCTCCGTTTCATTCATCGTTTCTCCGTTTCTTTCTCCGTTTCTCGGTTTATTTCTTCGTGTCTCCATTTATTTCTCCGATTCCCCGTTTCTTTCTTCGTTTCTTCGTTTCTTTCTTTGTTATTCCGTTTCTTCCTTCGTTTCTCCGTTTCTCTGTTCGTTTCTCCGTTTCTTTCTTCGTTTCTCCGTTTATTTCTTCGTTTCTCCATTTATTTCTTCGTTTCTCCATTTATTTCTCCGTTTCTCCGTTTCTTTCTTCGTTACTCCGGTTCTTTCTTCTTTTCTCCGTCTCTTTCCTCGTTTCTCCGTTTCTTTCTTCGTTTCTCCGTTTCTTCCTTCGTTTCTCCGTTTCTTTGTTCGTTTCTCCGTTTCTTTGTTCGTTTCTCCATTTCTTTGTTCGTTTCTCCGTTTCTTTGTTCGTTTTTCCGTTTCTTTCTTCGTTTCTCCATTTATTTCTTCGTTTCTCCATTTCTTTTTTCGTTTCTCCGTTTCTTTGTTCGTTTTTCCGTTTCTTTCTTCGTTTCTCCATTTATTTCTTCGTTTCTCCATTTATTTCTCCGTTTCTCCGTTTCTTTCTTCGTTACTCCGGTTCTTTCTTCGTTTCTCCGTTTCTTTCTTCGTTTCTCCGTTTATTTCTTCGTTTCTCCATTTATTTCTTCGTTTCTCCATTTATTTCTCCGTTTCTCTGTTTCTTTCTTCGCTACTCCGGTTCTTTCTTCGATTCCCCGTTTCTTTCTTCGTTTCTCCGTTTCTTTCTTCGTTTCTCCGTTTATTTCTTCGTTTCTCCATTTATTTCTCCGTTTCTTTCTTCGTTTCTCCGTTTCTTTGTTCGTTTCTCCGTTTCATTGATCGTTTCTCCGTTTCTTTCTCCGTTTCTCGGTTTACTGCTTCGTTTCTCCATTTATTTCTCCGATTCTCCGATTCTTTCTTCGTTTCTTCGTTTCTTTCTTCGTTACTCCGTTTCTTCCTTCGTTTCTCCGTTTCTCTCTTCGTTTGTCCGTTTCTTTCTCCGTTTCTCCGTTTCTTTCTTCGTTTCTCCGTTTCTTTGTTCGTTTCTCCGTTTCATTCATCGTTTCTCCGTTTCTTTCTCCGTTTCTCGGTTTATTTCTTCGTGTCTCCATTTATTTCTCCGATTCCCCGTCTCTTTCTTCGTTTCTTCGTTTCTTTCTTCGTTACTCCGTTTCTTCCTTCGTTTCTCCGTTTCTCTGTTCGTTTCTCCGTTTCTTTCATCGTTTCTCCGTTTATTTCTTCGTTTCTCCATTTATTTCTTCGTTTCTCCATTTATTTCTCCGTTTCTTCGTTTGTTTCTTCGTTACTCCGGTTCTTTCTTCGTTTCTCCGTCTCTTTCTTCGTTTCTCCGTTTCTTTCTTCGTTTCTCCGTTTCTTCCTTCGTTTCTCCGTTTCTTTGTTCGTTTCTCCGTTTCTTTGTTCGTTTCTCCATTTCTTTGTTCGTTTCTCCGTTTCTTTGTTCGTTTCTCCATTTATTTCTTCGTTTCTCCATTTATTTCTTCGTTTCTCCATTTATTTCTCCGTTTCTCCGTTTCTTTCTTCGTTACTCCGGTTCTTTCTTCTTTTCTCCGTCTCTTTCCTCGTTTCTCCGTTTCTTTCTTCGTTTCTCCGTTTCTTCCTTCGTTTCTCCGTTTCTTTGTTCGTTTCTCCGTTTCTTTGTTCGTTTCTCCATTTCTTTGTTCGTTTCTCCGTTTCTTTGTTCGTTTTTCCGTTTCTTTCTTCGTTTCTCCATTTATTTCTTCGTTTCTCCATTTATTTCTCCGTTTCTCCGTTCCTTTCTTCGTTTCTCCGTTTCTTTGTTCGTTTCTCCGTTTCTTTGTTCGTTTCTCCGTTTCTTTCTTCGTTTCTCCGTTTATTTCTTCGTGTCTCCATTTATTTCTTCGTTTCTCCATTTATTTCTCCGTTTCTCTGTTTCTTTCTTCGTTTCTCCGTTTCTTTGTTCGTTTCTCCGTTTCTTTCTTGGTTTCTCCGTTTCTGTGCTCGTTTCTCCGTTTCTTTCTCCGTTTCTCGGTTTATTTCTTCGTGTCTCCATTTATTTCTCCGATTCCCCGTCTCTTTCTTCGTTTCTCCATTTATTTCTCCGTTTCTCCGTTTCTTTCTTCGTTACTCCGGTTCTTTCTTCGTTTCTCCGTTTCTTTCTTCGTTTCTCCGTTTATTTCTTCGTTTCTCCATTTATTTCTTCGTTTCTCCATTTATTTCTTCGTTTCTCCATTTATTTCTCCGTTTCTTCGTTTCTTTCTTCGTTACTCCGGTTCTTTCTTCGTTTCTCCGTCTCTTTCTTCGTTTCTCCGTTTCTTTCTTCGTTTCTCCGTTTCTTCCTTCGTTTCTCCGTTTCTTTGTTCGTTTCTCCGTTTCTTTGTTCGTTTCTCCATTTCTTTGTTCGTTTCTCCGTTTCTTTGTTCGTTTCTCCATTTATTTCTTCGTTTCTCCATTTATTTCTTCGTTCCTCAGTTTCTTTCCTCGTTTCTCCGTTTCTTTCTTCGTTTCTACGTTTATTTCTTCGTTTCTCCATTTATTTCTCCGTTTCTTTGTTTCTTTCTTCGTTTCTCCGTTTCTTTCTCCGTTTCTCCGTTTCTTTCTTCGTTTCTCCGTTTTTTTGTACGCGTCTCCGTTTCATTCATCGTTTCTCCGTTTCTTTCTCCGTTTCTCGGTTTATTTCTTCGTGTCTCCATTTATTTCTCCGATTCCCCGTTTCTTTCTTCGTTTCTTCGTTTCTTTCTTTGTTATTCCGTTTCTTCCTTCGTTTCTCCGTTTCTCTGTTCGTTTCTCCGTTTCTTTCTTCGTTTCTCCGTTTATTTCTTCGTTTCTCCATTTATTTCTTCGTTTCTCCATTTATTTCTCCGTTTCTCCGTTTCTTTCTTCGTTACTCCGGTTCTTTCTTCTTTTCTCCGTCTCTTTCCTCGTTTCTCCGTTTCTTTCTTCGTTTCTCCGTTTCTTCCTTCGTTTCTCCGTTTCTTTGTTCGTTTCTCCGTTTCTTTGTTCGTTTCTCCATTTCTTTGTTCGTTTCTCCGTTTCTTTGTTCGTTTTTCCGTTTCTTTCTTCGTTTCTCCATTTATTTCTTCGTTTCTCCATTTCTTTTTTCGTTTCTCCGTTTCTTTGTTCGTTTTTCCGTTTCTTTCTTCGTTTCTCCATTTATTTCTTCGTTTCTCCATTTATTTCTCCGTTTCTCCGTTTCTTTCTTCGTTACTCCGGTTCTTTCTTCGTTTCTCCGTTTCTTTCTTCGTTTCTCCGTTTATTTCTTCGTTTCTCCATTTATTTCTTCGTTTCTCCATTTATTTCTCCGTTTCTCTGTTTCTTTCTTCGCTACTCCGGTTCTTTCTTCGATTCCCCGTTTGTTTCTTCGTTTCTCCGTTTCTTTCTTCGTTTCTCCGTTTATTTCTTCGCTTCTCCATTTATTTCTCCGTTTCTTTCTTCGTTTCTCCGTTTCTTTGTTCGTTTCTCCGTTTCATTGATCGTTTCTCCGTTTCTTTCTCCGTTTCTCGGTTTACTGCTTCGTTTCTCCATTTATTTCTCCGATTCTCCGATTCTTTCTTCGTTTCTTCGTTTCTTTCTTCGTTACTCCGTTTCTTCCTTCGTTTCTCCGTTTCTCTCTTCGTTTGTCCGTTTCTTTCTCCGTTTCTCCGTTTCTTTCTTCGTTTCTCCGTTTCTTTGTTCGTTTCTCCGTTTCATTCATCGTTTCTCCGTTTCTTTCTCCGTTTCTAGGTTTATTTCTTCGTGTCTCCATTTATTTCTCCGATTCCCCGTCTCTTTCTTCGTTTCTTCGTTTCTTTCTTCGTTACTCCGTTTCTTCCTTCGTTTCTCCGTTTCTCTGTTCGTTTCTCCGTTTCTTTCATCGTTTCTCCGTTTATTTCTTCGTTTCTCCATTTATTTCTTCGTTTCTCCATTTATTTCTCCGTTTCTTCGTTTGTTTCTTCGTTACTCCGGTTCTTTCTTCGTTTCTCCGTCTCTTTCTTCGTTTCTCCGTTTCTTTCTTCGTTTCTCCGTTTCTTCCTTCGTTTCTCCGTTTCTTTGTTCGTTTCTCCGTTTCTTTGTTCGTTTCTCCATTTCTTTGTTCGTTTCTCCGTTTCTTTGTTCGTTTCTCCATTTATTTCTTCGTTTCTCCATTTATTTCTTCGTTTCTCCATTTATTTCTCCGTTTCTCCGTTTCTTTCTTCGTTACTCCGGTTCTTTCTTCTTTTCTCCGTCTCTTTCCTCGTTTCTCCGTTTCTTTCTTCGTTTCTCCGTTTCTTCCTTCGTTTCTCCGTTTCTTTGTTCGTTTCTCCGTTTCTTTGTTCGTTTCTCCATTTCTTTGTTCGTTTCTCCGTTTCTTTGTTCGTTTTTCCGTTTCTTTCTTCGTTTCTCCATTTATTTCTTCGTTTCTCCATTTATTTCTCCGTTTCTCCGTTCCTTTCTTCGTTTCTCCGTTTCTTTGTTCGTTTCTCCGTTTCTTTGTTCGTTTCTCCGTTTCTTTCTTCGTTTCTCCGTTTATTTCTTCGTGTCTCCATTTATTTCTTCGTTTCTCCATTTATTTCTCCGTTTCTCTGTTTCTTTCTTCGTTTCTCCGTTTCTTTGTTCGTTTCTCCGTTTCTTTCTTGGTTTCTCCGTTTCTGTGCTCGTTTCTCCGTTTCTTTCTCCGTTTCTCGGTTTATTTCTTCGCTTCTCCATTTATGTCTGCGTTTCTTTCTTCGTTTCTTCGTTTCTTTCTTCGTTACTCCGTTTCTTTCTTCGTTTCTCCGTTTCTTTCCTCGTTTCTCCGTTTCTTTCTTCGTTTCTACGTCTATTCCTACGTTTCTCCATTTATTTCTCCGTTTCTCCGTTTCATTCTTCGTTTCTCCGTTTCTTTCTTCGTTTCTCCGTTTCTTTCCTCGTTTCTCCGTTTATTTCTTCGTTTCTCCGTTTCTTTCGTCGTTTCTCCGTTTCTTTGTTCGTTTCTCCGTTTCATTGATCGTTTCTCAGTTTCTTTCTCCGTTTCTCGGTTTATTTCTTCGTGTCTCCATTTATTTCTCCGATTCTTCGTTTCTTTCTTAGTTTCTTCATTTCATTCCTCGCTACTCCGTTTCTTCCTTCGTTTCTCCGTTTCTCTCTTCGTTTCTCCGTTTCTTTCTACGTTTCCCCGTTTATTTCTTCGTTTCTCCATTTATTTCTTCGTTTCTCCATTTATTTCTCCGTTTCTCCGTTTCTTTCTTCGTTACTCCGGTTCTTTCTTCGTTTCTCCGTTTCTTTCTTCGTTTCTCCGTTTCTTCGTTCGTTTCTCCGTTTCTTTGTTCGTTTCTCCATTTCTTTGTTCGTTTCTCCGTTTCTTTGTTCGTTTCTCCGTTTCTTTGTTCGTTTCTCCGTTTCTTTCTTCGTTTCTCCGTTTATTTCTTCGTTTGTCCATTTATTTCTCCGTTTCTCCGTTTCTTTCTTCGTTTCTCCGTTTCTTTGTGCGTTTCTCCGTTCATTTCTTCGTTTCTCCATTTATTTCTCCGTTTCTCCGTTTATTTCTCCGTTTCTCCATTTATTTCTCCGTTTCTCCGTTTATTTCTTCGTTTCTCCATTTATTTCTCCGATTCTCCGTTTCTTTCTCCGTTTCTCCGTTTCTTTCTTCGTTTCTTTCTTCGCTTCTCCGTTTCTTTCTTCGTTTCTGCGTTTCTTTCTTCGTTTCTCCGTTTCTTTCTTCGTTTCTCCGTTTCTGTGTTCGTTTCTCCGTTTCTTTCTCCGTTTCTCGGTTTATTTCTTCGCTTCTCCATTTATGTCTGCGTTTCTTTCTTCGTTTCTTCGTTTCTTTCTTCGTTACTCCGTTTCTTTGTTCGTTTCTCCGTTTCTTTGTTCGTTTCTCCGTTTCTTTGTTCGTTTCTCCGTTTCTTTTTCCGTTTCTCGGCTTGTTTCTTCGTTTCTCCATTTATTTCTCCGTTTCTTTCTTCGTTTCTATGTTTCTTTCTTCGTTTCTCCGTTTCTTTCTTCGTTACTCCGTTTCTTTCTTCGTTTCTCCGCTTCTTTCCTCGTTTCTACGTTTCTTTCTTCGTTTCTACGTTTATTTCTTCGCTTCTCCATTTATTTCTCCGTTTCTCCGTTTCTTTCTTCGTTTCTCCGTTTCTTTGTTCGTTTCTCCGTTTCTTTGTTCGTATCTCCGTTTCTTTGTTCGTTTCTCCGTTTCTCGGTTTATTTCTTCGTTTCTGCATTTATTTCTCCGTTTCTCCGTTTCTTTCTCCGTTTCTCCGTTTCTTTGTTCGTTTCTCCGTTTCTTTCTCCGTTTCTTTTTGCATTTCTCCGTTTATTTCTTCGTCACCCCATTTATTTCTCCGTTTCTCCGTCTCTTTCTCCGTTTCTCCGTTTCTTTGTTCGTTTCTCCGTTTCTTTCTACGTTTCTCCGTTTCTTTCTTCGTTTCTCCGTTTCTTTCTTCGTTTCACCGTTTCTATGTCCGTTTCTCCGTTTCTTTCTTCGTTTCTTTCTTCGTTACTCCGTTTCTTTCTTCGTTTCTTCGTTTCTTTCTTCGTTTCTCCGTTTCTTTCTTCGTTTCTCCGATTGTTTCTTCGTTTCTCCATTTATTTCTCCGATTCTCCGTTTCATTCTTCGTTTCTCCGTTTGTTTCTTTGTTCCTTTCTTTGTTTCTTCGTTTCTTTCATCGTTTCTCCGTTTCTTTCTTCGTTCCTCCGTTTCTTTCTTCTATTCTCCGTTTATTTCTTCGTTTCTCCGTTTATTTCTTCGTTTCTCAATTTATTTCTCCGTTTCTCCGTTTCTTTGTTCGTTTCTCCGTTTCTGTCTCCGTTTCTCAGTTTATTTATTCGTTTCTCCATTTATTTCTCCGATTCTCCGTTTCTTTCTTCGTTTCTCCATTTATGTCTCCGATTCTCCGTTTCTTTCTCCGTTTCTCCGTTTCTTTCTCCGTTTCTTTCTTCGTTTCTCCGTTTCTTTCTTCGTTTCTTTCTTCGTTTCTCCATTTATTTCTCCGTTTCTCCGTTTATTTCTTCGTTTCTCCATTTATTTCTCCGTTTCTCCGTTTATTTCTTCGTTTCTCCGTTTATTTCTTCGTTTCTCCATTTACTTCTCCGTTTCTCCGTTTCTTTGTTCGTTTTTGCGTTTCATTGGTCATTTCTCCGTTTCTTTCTCCGTTTCTCGGTTTACTTCTTCGTTCCTCCATTTATTTCCCCGATTCAGCGTTTCTTTCTTCGTTTCTTTCTTCGTTACTCCGTTTCTTCCTTCGTTTCTGCGCTTCTCTCTTCGTTTCTCCATTTATTTTTCCGTTTCTTCGTTTCTCCGTTTCTTTCTTCGTTTCTCCGTTTCTTTCTTCGTTTCTCCGTTTCTTTCTTCGTTTCTCCGTTTATTTCTTCGTTCCTCCATTTATTTCTCCGATTCTGTGTTTCTTTCTATGTTTCTTTCTTCGTTGCTCCGTTTCTTCCTTCGTTTCCCCATTTATTTCTCCGATTCTCCGTTTCTTTCTGCGTTTCATCGTTTCTCTCTTCGTTACTCGGTTTCTTTCTTCGTTTCTCAGTTTCTTTCCTCGTTTCTCCGTTTCTTTCTTCGTTTCTACGTTTATTTCTTCGTTTCTTCGTTTCTTTCATCGTTACTCCGTTTCTTTCTTCGTTTCTTCGTTTCTTTCTTCGTTACTCCGTTTCTTTCTCCGATTCTCGGTTTATTTCTTCGTTTCTCCATTTATTTCTCCGATTCTGTGTTTCTTTCTACGTTCCTTTCTTCGTTGCTCCATTTCTTGCTTCGTTTCATCGTTTCTCCGTTTCTCCGTTTGTCGGTTTATTCCTTCGTTTCTCCATTTATTTCTCCGATTCTCCGTTTCTTTCTGCGTTTCATCGTTTCTCACTTCGTTACTCGGTTTCTTTCTTCGTTTCTCAGTTTCTTTCCTCGTTTCTCCGTTTCTTTCTTCGTTTCTACGTTTATTTCTTCGTTTCTCCATTTACTTCTCCGTTTCTCCGTTTCTTTGTTCGTTTCTGCCTTTCATTGGTCATTTCTCCGTTTCTTTCTCTGTTTCTCGGCTTACTTCTTCGTTCCTCCATTTATTTCTCCGATTCTCCGTTTCTTTCTTCGTTTCTTCGTTTCTTTCTTCGTTACTCCGTTTCTTCCTTCGTTTCTCCGCTTCTCTTCGTTTCTCCGTTTCTTTCTCTGTTTCTCCGTTTCTTTCTTCGTTTCTCCGTTTCTGTGTTCGTTTCTGCGTTTCATTGATCGTTTCTCCGTTTCTTTCTCCGTTTCTCCGTTTCTTTCTTCGTGTCTCCATTTATTTCTCCGATTCCCCGTTTCTGTCTTCGTTTCTTCGTTTCTTTCTTCGTTACTCCGTTTCTTCCTTCGTTTCTCCGTTTCTCTTTTCGTTTCTCCGTTTCTTTCTTCGTTTCTCCGTTTATTTCTTCGTTTCTCCATTTATTTCTTCGTTTCTCCATTTATTTCTCCGTTTCTTCGTTTCTTTCTTCGTTACTCCGGTTCTTTCTTCGTTTCTCCGTCTCTTTCTTCGTTTCTCCGTTTCTTTCTTCGTTTCTCCGTTTCTTCCTTCGTTTCTCCGTTTCTTTGTTCGTTTCTCCGTTTCTTTGTTCGTTTCTCCATTTCTTTGTTCGTTTCTCCGTTTCTTTGTTCGTTTTTCCGTTTCTTTCTTCGTTTCTCCATTTATTTCTTCGTTTCTCCATTTCTTTTTTCGTCTCTCCGTTTCTTTGTTCGTTTTTCCGTTTCTTTCTTCGTTTCTCCATTTATTTCTTCGTTTCTCCAATTATTCCTCCGTTTCTCTGTTTCTTTCTTCGTTACTCCGGTTCTTTCTTCGTTTCTCCGTTTCTTTCTTCGTTTCTCCGTTTATTTCTTCGTTTCTCCATTTATTTCTTCGTTTCTCCATTGATTTCTCCGTTTCTCTGTTTCTTTCTTCGTTACTTCGGTTCTTTCTTCGATTCCCCGTTTCTTTCTTCGTTTCTCCGTTTCTTTCTTCGTTTCTCCGTTTATTTCTTCGTTACTCCGGTTCTTTCTTCGTTTCTCCGTTTCTTTCTTCGTTTCTCCGTTTATTTCTTCGTTTCTCCATTTATTTCTTCGTTTCTCCATTGATTTCTCCGTTTCTCTGTTTCTTTCTTCGTTACTTCGGTTCTTTCTTCGATTCCCCGTTTCTTTCTTCGTTTCTCCGTTTCTTTCTTCGTTTCTCCGTTTATTTCTTCGTTTCTCCGTTTCTTTCTTCGTTTCTCCGTTTCTTTGTTCGTTTCTCCGTTTCTTTGTTCGTTTCTCCGTTTCTTTCTGCATTTCATCGTTTCTTTCTTCGTTACCCCGTTTCTATCTTCGTTTCTCCGTTTCTTTCCTCGTTTCTCCGTTTCTTTCTTCGTTTCTCCGTTTCTCTCTTCGTTTCTCCGTTTCTTGCTTCGTTTCTCCGTTTATTTCTTCGTTTCTCCATTTATTTCTTCGTTTCTCCATTTATTTCTCCGTTTCGCCGTTTCTTTCTTCGTTTCTCCGTTTCTTTCTTCGTTTCTCCGTTTATTTCTTCGTTTCTCCATTTATTTCTCCGTTTCTCCATTTATTTCTCCGTTTCTCTGTTTCTTTCTTCGTTTCTCAGTTTCTTTCTTCGTTTCTCCATTTATTTCTCCGTTTCTCCGTTTCATTCTTCGTTTCTCCGTTTCTCTCTTCGATTCTCCGTTTCTGTGTTCGTTTCTCCGTTTCTTTCTCCGTTTCTCGGTTTATTTCTTCGCTTCTCCATTTATGTCTGCGTTTCTTTCTTCGTTTCTTCGTTTCTTTCTTCGTTACTCCGTTTCTTTCTTCGTTTCTCCGTTTCTTTCTTCGTTTTTCCGTTTATTTCTTCGTTTCTCCATTTATTTCTTCGTTTCTCCATTTATTTCTCCGTTTCTCCGTTTCTTTCTTCGTTACTCCGGTTCTTTCTTCGTTTCTCCGTTTCTTTCTTCGTTTCTCCGTTTATTTCTTCGTTTCTCCATTTATTTCTTCGTTTCTCCATTGATTTCTCCGTTTCTCTGTTTCTTTCTTCGTTACTCCGGTTCTTTCTTCGTTACTCCGGTTCTTTCTTCGTTACTCCGGTTCTTTCTTCGATTCCCCGTTTCTTTGGTCGTTTCTCCGTTTCTTTCTTCGTTTCTCCGATTCTTTGTTCGTTTCTCCGTTTCTTTGTTCGTTTCTCCGTTTCTCGGTTTATTTCTTCGTTTCTCCATTTATTTCTCCGTTTCTTACTTCGTTTCTTCGTTTCTTTCTTCGTTACTCCGTTTCTTTCTCCGTTTCTCCGTTTCTTTCTCCGTTTCTTCGTTTCTTTCTCCGTTTCTTTCTTCGTTTCTCCGTTTCTTTCTTCGTTTCTTTCTTCGTTTCTCCGTTTGTTTCTTCGTTTCTCCGTTTGTTTCTTCGTTTCTCCATTTATTTCTCCGTTTCTCCGTTTCTTTGTTCGTTTCTCCGTTTCTTTCTCCGTTTCTCAGTTTATTTCTTCGTTTCTCCATTTATTTCTCCGATTCTCCGTTTCTTTCTCCGTTTCTCCGTTTCTTTCTTCGTTACTCCGTTTCTTTCTCCGTTTCTCCGTTTCTTTCTCCGTTTCTTTCTTCGTTTCTCCGTTTCTTTCTTCGTTTCTTTCTTCGTTTCTCCGTTTCTTTCTTCGTTTCTCCGTTTATTTCTTCGTTTCTCCATTTATTTCTCCGTTTCTCCGTTTCTTTGTTCGTTTCTCCGTTTCTTTCTCCGTTTCTCAGTTTATTTCTTCGTTTCTCCATTTATTTCTCCGATTCTCCGTTTCTTTCTTCGTTTCTCCGTTTCTTTGTGCGCTTCTCCGTTCATTTCTTCGTTTCTCCATTTATTTCTCCGTTTCTCCGTTTATTTCTTCGTTTCTCCATTTATTTCTCCGTTTCTCCGTTTATTTCTTCGTTTCTCCGTTTATTTCTTCGTTTCTCCATTTACTTCTCCGTTTCTCCGTTTCTTTGTTCGTTTTTGCGTTTCATTGGTCATTTCTCCGTTTCTTTCTCCGTTTCTCGGTTTACTTCTTCGTTTCTCCATTTATTTCCCCGATTCAGCGTTTCTTTCTTCGTTTCTTCATTTCTTTCTTCGTTACTCCGTTTCTTCCTTCGTTTCTGCACTTCTCTCTTCGTTTCTCCATTTATTTCTCCGTATCTTTCTTCGTTTCTCCGTTTCTTTCTTCGTTTCTCCGTTTATTTCTTCGTTCCTCCATTTATTTCTCCGATTCTGTGTTTCTTTCTATGTTTCTTTCTTCGTTGCTCCGTTTCTTCCTTCGTTTCTCCATTTATTTCTCCGATTCTCCGTTTCTTTCTGCGTTTCATCGTTTCCCTCTTCGTTACTCGGTTTCTTTCTTCGTTTCTCAGTTTCTTTCCTCGTTTCTCCGTTTCTTTCTTCGTTTCTACGTTTATTTCTTCGTTTCTTCGTTTCTTTCATCGTTACTCCGTTTCTTTCTTCGTTTCTTCGTTTCTTTCTTCGTTTCTCCGTTTCTTTCTTCGTTTCTCCGTTTATTTCTTCGTTTCTCCATTTATTTCTCCGTTTCTTTCTTCGTTTCTCCGTTTCTTTGTTCGTTTCTCCGTTTCATTGATCGTTTCTCCGTTTCTTTCTCCGTTTCTCGGTTTATTGCTTCGTTTCTCCATTTATTTCTCCGATTCTCCGATTCTTTCTTCGTTTCTTCGTTTCTTTCTTCGTTACTCCGTTTCTTCCTTCGTTTCTCTCTTCGTTTCTCCGTTTCTTTCTCCGTTTCTCCGTTTCTTTCTTCGTTTCTCCGTTTCTTTGTTCGTTTCTCCGTTTCATTCATCGTTTCTCCGTTTCTTTCTCCGTTTCTCGGTTTATTTCTTCGTGTCTCCATTTATTTCTCCGATTCCCCGTTTCTTTCTTCGTTTCTTCGTTTCTTTCTTCGTTACTCCGTTTCTTCCTTCGTTTCTCCGTTTCTATCTTCGTTTCTCCGCTTCTTTCCTCGTTTCTCCGTTTCTTTCTTCGTTTCTCCGTTTCTCTCTTCGTTTCTCCGTTTCTTTCTTCGTTTCTCCGTTTATTTCTTCGTTTCTCCATTTATTTCTTCGTTTCTCCATTTATTTCTCCGTTTCGCCGTTTCTTTCTTCGTTTCTCCGTTTCTTTATTCGTTTCTCCGTTTATTTCTTCGTTTCTCCATTTATTTCTCCGTTTCTCCATTTATTTCTCCGTTTCTCTGTTTCTTTCTTCGTTTCTCAGTTTCTTTCTTCGTTTCTCCATTTATTTCTCCGTTTCTCCGTTTCATTCTTCGTTTCTCCGTTTCTCTCTTCGATTCTCCGTTTCTGCGTTCGTTTCTCCGTTTCTTTCTCCGTTTCTCGGTTTATTTCTTCGCTTCTCCATTTATGTCTGCGTTTCTTTCTTCGTTTCTTCGTTTCTTTCTGCGTTACTCCGTTTCTTTCTTCGTTTCTCCGTTTCTTTGTTCGTTTCTCCGTTTCTTTCTTCGTTTCTCAGTTTCTTTCCTCGTTTCTCCGTTTCTTTGTTCGTTTCTCCATTACTTTGTTCGTTTCTCCGTTTCTTTGTTCGTTTTTCCGTTTCTTTCTTCGTTTCTCCATTTATTTCTTCGTTTCTCCATTTCTTTTTTCGTTTCTCCGTTTCTTTGTTCGTTTTTCCGTTTCTTTCTTCGTTTCTCCATTTATTTCTTCGTTTCTCCATTTATTTCTCCGTTTCTCCGTTTCTTTCTTCGTTACTCCGGTTCTTTCTTCGTTTCTCCGTTTCTTTCTTCGTTTCTCCGTTTATTTCTTCGTTTCTCCATTTATTTCTTCGTTTCTCCATTTATTTCTCCGTTTCTCTGTTTCTATCTTCGTTACTCCGGTTCTTTCTTCGATTCCCCGTTTCTTTCTTCGTTTCTCCGTTTCTTTCTCCGTTTCTCGGTTTATTTCTTCGTGTCTCCATTTATTTCTCCGATTCCCCGTTTCTTTCTTCGTTTCTTCGTTTCTTTCTTCGTTACTCCGTTTCTTCCTTCGTTTCTCCGTTTCTCTGTTCGTTTCTCCGTTTCTTTCTTCGTTTCTCCGTTTATTTCTTCGTTTCTCCATTTATATCTTCGTTTCTCCATTTATTTCTCCGTTTCTTCGTTTCTTTCTTCGTTACTCCGGTTCGTTCTTCGTTTCTCAGTTTCTTTCTTCGTTTCTCCATTTATTTCTCCGTTTCTCCGTTTCATTCTTCGTTTCTCTGTTTCTCTCTTCGATTCTCCGTTTCTGTGTTCGTTTCTCCGTTTCCTTCTCCGTTTCTCGGTTTATTTCTTCGCTTCTCCATTTATGTCTGCGTTTCTTTCTTCGTTTCTTCGTTTCTTTCTTCGTTACTCCGTTTCTTTCTTCGTTTCTCCGTTTCTTTGTTCGTTTCTCCGTTTCTTTCTTGGTTTCTCCGTTTCTGTGCTCGTTTCTCCGTTTCTTTCTCCGTTTCTCGGTTTATTTCTTCGCTTCTCCATTTATGTCTGCGTTTCTTTCTTCGTTTCTTCGTTTCTTTCTTCGTTACTCCGTTTCTTTCTTCGTTTCTCCGTTTCTTTCTTCGTTTCTCCGTTTCTTTCTTCGTTTCTCCGTTTCTTTCTTCGTTTCTTTCTTCGTTTCTTTCTTCGTTTCTCCGTTTCTTTCTTCGTTTCTCCGTTTGTTTCTTCGTTTCTCCATTTATTTCTCCGTTTCTCCGTTTCTTTGTTCGTTTCTCCGTTTCTTTCTCCGTTTCTCAGTTTATTTCTTCGTTTCTCCATTTATTTCTCCGATTCTCCGTTTCTTTCTCCGTTTCTCCGTTTCTTTCATCGTTACTCCGTTTCTTTCTTCGTTTCTTCGTTTCTTTCTTCGTTACTCCGTTTCTTTCTCCGATTCTCGGTTTATTTCTTCGTTTCTCCATTTATTTCTCCGTTTCTTTCTTCGTTTCTCCGTTTCTTTCTTCGTTTCTCCGTTTATTTCTTCGTCACCCCATTTATTTCTCCGTTTCTCCGTCTCTTTCTCCGTTTCTCCGTTTCTTTGTTCGTTTCTTCGTTTCTTTCATCGTTTCTCCGTTTCTTTCTTCGTTCCTCCGTTTCTTTCTTCTATTCTCCGTTTATTTCTTCGTTTCTCCGTTTATTTCTTCGTTTCTCAATTTATTTCTCCGTTTCTCCGTTTCTTTGTTCGTTTCTCCGTTTCTTTCTCCGTTTCTCAGTTTATTTCTTCGTTTCTCTATTTATTTCTCCGATTCTCCGTTTCTTTCTTCGATTCTCCATTTATGTCTCCGTTTCTCCGTTTCTTTGTTCGTTTCTCCGTTTCTCCGTTTCTTTGTTCGTTTCTCCGTTTCTTTGATCGTTTCTCCGTTTCTCGGTTTATTTCATCGTTTCTCCATTTATTTCTCCGTTTCTTTGGTCGTTACTCCGTTTCTTTCTCCGTTTCTTTCTCCGTTTCTCCGTTTCTTTCTCCGTTTCTCCGTTTCTTTCTCCGTTTCTCTCTTCGTTTCTCCGTTTCTTTCTTCGTTTCTCCGTTTATTTCTTCGTTCCTTCATTTATTTCTCCGATTCTGTGTTTCTTTCTATGTTTCTTTCTTCGTTGCTCCGTTTCTTCCTACGTTTCTCCATTTATTTCTCCGATTCTCCGTTTCTTTCTGCGTTTCATCGTTTCCCTCTTCGTTACTCGGTTTCTTTCTTCGATTCTCAGTTTGTTTCCTCGTTTCTCCGTTTCTTTCTTCGTTTCTACGTTTATTTCTTCGTTTCTTCGTTTCTTTCATCGTTACTCCGTTTCTTTCTTCGTTTCTTCGTTTCTTTCTTCGTTACTCCGTTTCTTTCTCCGATTCTCGGTTTATTTCTTCGTTTCTCCATTTATTTCTCCGATTCTGTGTTTCTTTCTACGTTCCTTTCTTCGTTGCTCCATTTCTTCCTTCGTTTCATCGTTTCTCCGTTTCTCCGTTTGTCGGTTTATTCCTTCGTTTCTCCATTTTTTTCTCCGATTCTCCGTTTCTTTCTGCGTTTCATCGTTTCTCTCTTCGTTACTCCGTTTCTTTCTTCGTTTCTCAGTTTCTTTCCTCGTTTCTCCGTTTCTTTCTTCGTTTCTACGTTTATTTCTTCGTTTCTCCATTTATTTCTCCGTTTCTTCGTTTCTTTCTTCGTTTCTCCGTTTCTTTCTTCGTTTCTCCGTCTCTTTCTTCGTTTCTCCGTTTATTTCTTCGTTTCTCCATTTACTTCTCCGTTTCTCCGTTTCTTTGTTCGTTTTTGCGTTTCATTGGTCATTTCTCCGTTTCTTTCTCCGTTTCTCGGTTTACTTCTTCGTTCCTCCATTTATTTCCCCGATTCTCCGTTTCTTTCTTCGTTTCTTCGTTTCTTTCTTCGTTACTCCGTTTCTTCCTTCGTTTCTGTGCTTCTCTCTTCGTTTCTCCGTTTCTTTCTCTGTTTCTCCGTTTCTTTCTTCGTTTCTCCGTTTCTTTCTTCGTTTCTCCGTTTCCTTGATCGTTTCTCCGTTTCTTTCTCCGTTTCTCGGTTTACTTCTTCGTTCCTCCATTGATTTCCCCGATTCAGCGTTTCTTTCTTCGTTTCGTCGTTTCTTTCTTCGTTACTCCGTTTCTTCCTTCGTTTCTGCGCTTCTCTCTTCGTTTCTCCATTTATTTCTCCGTTTCTTCGTTTCTTTCTTCGTTTCTCCGTTTCTTTCTTCGTTTCTCCGTTTCTTTCTTCGTTTCTCCGTTTATTTCTTCGTTCCTCCATTTATTTCTCCGATACTGTGTTTCTTTCTATGTCTCTTTCTTCGTTGCTCCGTTTCTTCCTTCGTTTCTCCATTTATTTCTCCGATTCTCCGTTTCTTTCTGCGTTTCATCGTTTCTCTCTTCGTTACTCGGTTTCTTTCTTCGTTTCTCAGTTTCTTTCCTCGTTTCTCCGTTTCTTTCTTCGTTTCTACGTTTATTTCTTCGTTTCTCCATTTACTTCTCCGTTTCTCCGTTTCTTTGTTCGTTTCTGCCTTTCATTGGTCATTTCTCCGTTTCTTTCTCTGTTTCTCGGCTTACTTCTTCGTTCCTCCATTTATTTCTCCGATTCTCCGTTTCTTTCTTCGTTTCTTCGTTTCTTTCTTCGTTACTCCGTTTCTTCCTTCGTTTCTCCGCTTCTCTTCGTTTCTCCGTTTCTTTCTCTGTTTCTCCGTTTCTTTCTTCGTTTCTCCGTTTCTGTGTTCGTTTCTGCGTTTCATTGATCGTTTCTCCGTTTCTTTCCCCGTTTCTCGGTTTCTTTCTTCGTTACTCCGTTTCTTCCTTCGTTTCTCCGTTTCCTTGATCGTTTCTCCGTTTCTTTCTCCGTTTCTCGGTTTATTTCTTCGTGTCTCCATTTATTTCTCGGACTCTCCGTTTCTTTCTGCGTTTCATCGTTTCTCTCTTCGTTACTCGGTTTCTTTCTTCGTTTCTCAGTTTCTTTCCTCGTTTCTCCGTTTCTTTCTTCGTTTCTACGTTTATTTCTTCGTTTCTCCATTTACTTCTCCGTTTCTCCGTTTCTTTGTTCGTTTCTGCCTTTCATTGGTCATTTCTCCGTTTCTTTCTCCGTTTCTCGGCTTACTTTTTGTCCTCCATTTATTTCTCCGATTCTCCGTTTCTTTCTTCGTTTCTTCGTTTCTTTCTTCGTTACTCCGTTTCTTCCTTCGTTTCTCCGCTTCTCTTCGTTTCTCCGTTTCTTTCTCTGTTTCTCCGTTTCTTTCTTCGTTTCTCCGTTTCTTTGTTCGTTTCTGCGTTTCATTGATCGTTTCTCCGTTTCTTTCCCCGTTTCTCGGTTTCTTTCTTCGTTCCTCCATTTATTTCTCCGATTCTCCGTTTGTTTCTTCGTTTCTTCGTTTCTTTCTTTGTTACTCCGTTTCTTCCTTCGTTTCTCCTTTTCGTTCTTCGTTTCTCCTTTTCGTTCTTCGTTTCTCCGTTTCTTCCTTCGTTTCTCCGTTTCTCTCTTCGTTTCTCCGTTTCTTTCTCCGTTTCTCCGTTTCTTTCTTCGTTTCTCCATTTATTTCTCCGATTCTCCGTTTCTTTCTGCGTTTCATCATTTCTCTCTTCGATACTCCGTTTCTTTCTTCGTTTCTCAGTTTCTTTCCTCGTTTCTCCGTTTCTTTCTTCGCTTCTACGTTTATTTCTTCGTTTCTCCATTTACTTCTCCGTTTCTCCGTTTCTTTGTTCGTTTCTGCGTTTCATTGGTCATTTCTCCGTTTCTTTCTCCGTTTCTCGGCTTACTTCTTCGTTCCTCCATTTATTTCTCCGATTCTCCGTTTCTTTCTTCGTTTCTTCGTTTCTTTCTTCGTTACTCCGTTTCTTCCTTCGTTTCTCCGCTTCTCTCTTCGTTTCTCCGTTTCTTTCTCCGATTCTCCGTTTCTTTGTTCGTTTCTCCATTCCTTTGTTCGTTTCTCCGTTTCTTTCTTCGTTTCTCCGTTTATTTCTTCGTTTCCCCATTTATTTCTTCGTTTCTCCGTTTCCTTGTTCGTTTCTCCGTTTATTTCTCCGTTTCTCCGTTTCTTTGTTCGTTTCTCCGTTTCTTTCTCCGTTTCTCAGTTTATTTCTTCGTTTCTCTATTTATTTCTCCGATTCTCCGTTTCTTTCTTCGATTCTCCATTTATGTCTCCGTTTCTCCGTTTCTTTGTTCGTTTCTCCGTTTCTCCGTTTCTTTGTTCGTTTCTCCGTTTCTTTGATCGTTTCTCCGTTTCTCGGTTTATTTCATCGTTTCTCCATTTATTTCTGCCTTTCTTTGGTCGTTTCTCCGTTTCTTTCTTCGTTACTCCGTTTCTTTCTCCGTTTCTCCGTTTCTTTCTCCGTTTCTCCGTTTCTTTCTCCGTTTCTCTCTTCGTTTCTCCGTTTCTTTCTCCGTTTCTCCGTTTATTTCTTCGTTCCTCCATTTATTTCTCCGATTCTGTGTTTCTTTCTATGTTTCTTTCTTCGTTGCTCCGTTTCTTCCTTCGTTTCTCCATTTATTTCTCCGATTCTCCGTTTCTTTCTGCGTTTCATCGTTTCCCTCTTCGTTACTCGGTTTCTTTCTTCGTTTCTCAGTTTGTTTCCTCGTTTCTCCGTTTCTTTCTTCGTTTCTACGTTTATTTCTTCGTTTCTTCGTTTCTTTCATCGTTACTCCGTTTCTTTCTTCGTTTCTTCGTTTCTTTCTTCGTTACTCCGTTTCTTTCTCCGATTCTCGGTTTATTTCTTCGTTTCTCCATTTATTTCTCCGATTCTGTGTTTCTTTCTACGTTCCTTTCTTCGTTGCTCCATTTCTTCCTTCGTTTCATCGTTTCTCCGTTTCTCCGTTTGTCGGTTTATTCCTTCGTTTCTCCATTTTTTTCTCCGATTCTCCGTTTCTATCTGCGTTTCATCGTTTCTCTCTTCGTTACTCCGTTTCTTTCTTCGTTTCTCAGTTTCTTTCCTCGTTTCTCCGTTTCTTTCTTCGTTTCTACGTTTATTTCTTCGTTTCTCCATTTATTTCTCCGTTTCTTCGTTTCTTTCTTCGTTTCTCCGTTTCTTTCTTCGTTTCTCGGTTTACTTCTTCGTTCCTCCATTGATTTCCCCGATTCAGCGTTTCTTTCTTCGTTTCGTCGTTTCTTTCTTCGTTACTCCGTTTCTTCCTTCGTTTCTGCGCTTCTATCTTCGTTTCTCCATTTATTTCTCCGTTTCTTCGTTTCTTTCTTCGTTTCTCCGTTTCTTTCTTCGTTTCTCCGTTTCTTTCTTCGTTTCTCCGTTTATTTCATCGTTCCTCCATTTATTTCTCCGATACTGTGTTTCTTTCTATGTTTCTTTCTTCGTTGCTCCGTTTCTTCCTTCGTTTCTCCATTTATTTCTCCGATTCTCCGTTTCTTTCTGCGTTTCATCGTTTCTCTCTTCGTTACTCGGTTTCTTTCTTCGTTTCTCAGTTTCTTTCCTCGTTTCTCCGTTTCTTTCTTCGTTTCTACGTTTATTTCTTCGTTTCTCCATTTACTTCTCCGTTTCTCCGTTTCTTTGTTCGTTTCTGCCTTTCATTGGTCATTTCTCCGTTTCTTTCTCTGTTTCTCGGCTTACTTCTTCGTTCCTCCATTTATTTCTCCGATTCTCCGTTTCTTTCTTCGTTTCTTCGTTTCTTTCTTCGTTACTCCGTTTCTTCCTTCGTTTCTCCGCTTCTCTTCGTTTCTCCGTTTCTTTCTCTGTTTCTCCGTTTCTTTCTTCGTTTCTCCGTTTCTGTGTTCGTTTCTGCGTTTCATTGATCGTTTCTCCGTTTCTTTCCCCGTTTCTCGGTTTCTTTCTTCGTTACTCCGTTTCTTCCTTCGTTTCTCCGTTTCCTTGATCGTTTCTCCGTTTCTTTCTCCGTTTCTCGGTTTATTTCTTCGTGTCTCCATTTATTTCTCGGACTCTCCGTTTCTTTCTGCGTTTCATCGTTTCTCTCTTCGTTACTCGGTTTCTTTCTTCGTTTCTCAGTTTCTTTCCTCGTTTCTCCGTTTCTTTCTTCGTTTCTACGTTTATTTCTTCGTTTCTCCATTTACTTCTCCGTTTCTCCGTTTCTTTGTTCGTTTCTGCCTTTCATTGGTCATTTCTCCGTTTCTTTCTCCGTTTCTCGGCTTACTTTTTGTCCTCCATTTATTTCTCCGATTCTCCGTTTCTTTCTTCGTTTCTTCGTTTCTTTCTTCGTTACTCCGTTTCTTCCTTCGTTTCTCCGCTTCTCTTCGTTTCTCCGTTTCTTTCTCTGTTTCTCCGTTTCTTTCTTCGTTTCTCCGTTTCTTTGTTCGTTTCTGCGTTTCATTGATCGTTTCTCCGTTTCTTTCCCCGTTTCTCGGTTTCTTTCTTCGTTCCTCCATTTATTTCTCCGATTCTCCGTTTGTTTCTTCGTTTCTTCGTTTCTTTCTTTGTTACTCCGTTTCTTCCTTCGTTTCTCCTTTTCGTTCTTCGTTTCTCCTTTTCGTTCTTCGTTTCTCCGTTTCTTCCTTCGTTTCTCCGTTTCTCTCTTCGTTTCTCCGTTTCTTTCTCCGTTTCTCCGTTTCTTTCTTCGTTTCTCCATTTATTTCTCCGATTCTCCGTTTCTTTCTGCGTTTTATCGTTTCTCTCTTCGATACTCCGTTTCTTTCTTCGTTTCTCAGTTTCTTTCCTCGTTTCTCCGTTTCTTTCTTCGCTTCTACGTTTATTTCTTCGTTTCTCCATTTACTTCTCCGTTTCTCCGTTTCTTTGTTCGTTTCTGCGTTTCATTGGTCATTTCTCCGTTTCTTTCTCCGTTTCTCGGCTTACTTCTTCGTTCCTCCATTTATTTCTCCGATTCTCCGTTTCTTTCTTCGTTTCTTCGTTTCTTTCTTCGTTACTCCGTTTCTTCCTTCGTTTCTCCGCTTCTCTCTTCGTTTCTCCGTTTCTTTCTCCGATTCTCCGTTTCTTTGTTCGTTTCTCCATTCCTTTGTTCGTTTCTCCGTTTCTTTCTTCGTTTCTCCGTTTATTTCTTCGTTTCCCCATTTATTTCTTCGTTTCTCCGTTTCCTTGTTCGTTTCTCCGTTTATTTCTCCGTTTCTCCGTTTCTTTGTTCGTTTCTCCGTTTCTTTCTCCGTTTCTCAGTTTATTTCTTCGTTTCTCTATTTATTTCTCCGATTCTCCGTTTCTTTCTTCGATTCTCCATTTATGTCTCCGTTTCTCCGTTTCTTTGTTCGTTTCTCCGTTTCTCCGTTTCTTTGTTCGTTTCTCCGTTTCTTTGATCGTTTCTCCGTTTCTCGGTTTATTTCATCGTTTCTCCATTTATTTCTGCGTTTCTTTGGTCGTTTCTCCGTTTCTTTCTTCGTTACTCCGTTTCTTTCTCCGTTTCTCCGTTTCTTTCTCCGTTTCTCCGTTTCTTTCTCCGTTTCTCTCTTCGTTTCTCCGTTTCTTTCTCCGTTTCTCCGTTTATTTCTTCGTTCCTCCATTTATTTCTCCGATTCTGTGTTTCTTTCTATGTTTCTTTCTTCGTTGCTCCGTTTCTTCCTTCGTTTCTCCATTTATTTCTCCGATTCTCCGTTTCTTTCTGCGTTTCATCGTTTCCCTCTTCGTTACTCGGTTTCTTTCTTCGTTTCTCAGTTTGTTTCCTCGTTTCTCCGTTTCTTTCTTCGTTTCTACGTTTATTTCTTCGTTTCTTCGTTTCTTTCATCGTTACTCCGTTTCTTTCTTCGTTTCTTCGTTTCTTTCTTCGTTACTCCGTTTCTTTCTCCGATTCTCGGTTTATTTCTTCGTTTCTCCATTTATTTCTCCGATTCTGTGTTTCTTTCTACGTTCCTTTCTTCGTTGCTCCATTTCTTCCTTCGTTTCATCGTTTCTCCGTTTCTCCGTTTGTCGGTTTATTCCTTCGTTTCTCCATTTTTTTCTCCGATTCTCCGTTTCTTTCTGCGTTTCATCGTTTCTCTCTTCGTTACTCCGTTTCTTTCTTCGTTTCTCAGTTTCTTTCCTCGTTTCTCCGTTTCTTTCTTCGTTTCTACGTTTATTTCTTCGTTTCTCCATTTATTTCTCCGTTTCTTCGTTTCTTTCTTCGTTTCTCCGTTTCTTTCTTCGTTTCTCCGTCTCTTTCTTCGTTTCTCCGTTTATTTCTTCGTTTCTCCATTTACTTCTCCGTTTCTCCGTTTCTTTGTTCGTTTTTGCGTTTCATTGGTCATTTCTCCGTTTCTTTCTCCGTTTCTCGGTTTACTTCTTCGTTCCTCCATTGATTTCCCCGATTCAGCGTTTCTTTCTTCGTTTCGTCGTTTCTTTCTTCGTTACTCCGTTTCTTCCTTCGTTTCTGCGCTTCTCTCTTCGTTTCTCCATTTATTTCTCCGTTTCTTCGTTTCTTTCTTCGTTTCTCCGTTTCTTTCTTCGTTTCTCCGTTTCTTTCTTCGTTTCTCCGTTTATTTCATCGTTCCTCCATTTATTTCTCCGATACTGTGTTTCTTTCTATGTTTCTTTCTTCGTTGCTCCGTTTCTTCCTTCGTTTCTCCATTTATTTCTCCGATTCTCCGTTTCTTTCTGCGTTTCATCGTTTCTCTCTTCGTTACTCGGTTTCTTTCTTCGTTTCTCAGTTTCTTTCCTCGTTTCTCCGTTTCTTTCTTCGTTTCTACGTTTATTTCTTCGTTTCTCCATTTACTTCTCCGTTTCTCCGTTTCTTTGTTCGTTTCTGCCTTTCATTGGTCATTTCTCCGTTTCTTTCTCTGTTTCTCGGCTTACTTCTTCGTTCCTCCATTTATTTCTCCGATTCTCCGTTTCTTTCTTCGTTTCTTCGTTTCTTTCTTCGTTACTCCGTTTCTTCCTTCGTTTCTCCGCTTCTCTTCGTTTCTCCGTTTCTTTCTCTGTTTCTCCGTTTCTTTCTTCGTTTCTCCGTTTCTGTGTTCGTTTCTGCGTTTCATTGATCGTTTCTCCGTTTCTTTCCCCGTTTCTCGGTTTCTTTCTTCGTTACTCCGTTTCTTCCTTCGTTTCTCCGTTTCCTTGATCGTTTCTCCGTTTGTTTCTCCGTTTCTCGGTTTATTTCTTCGTGTCTCCATTTATTTCTCGGACTCTCCGTTTCTTTCTGCGTTTCATTGTTTCTCTCTTCGTTACTCCGTTTCTTTCTTCGTTTCTCCATTTATTTCTCCGTTTCTTCGTTTCTTTCTTCGTTTCTCCGTTTCTTTCTTCGTTTCTCCGTTTCTTTCTTCGTTTCTCCGTTTATTTCTTCGTTCCTCCATTTATTTCTCCGATTCTGTGTTTCTTTCTATGTTTCTTTCTTCGTTGCTCCGTTTCTTCCTTCGTTTCTCCATTTATTTCTCCGATTCTCCGTTTCTTTCTGCGTTTCATCGTTTCTCTCTTCGTTACTCGGTTTCTTTCTTCGTTTCTCAGTTTCTTTCCTCGTTTCTCCGTTTCTTTCTTCGTTTCTACGTTTATTTCTTCGTTTCTCCATTTACTTCTCCGTTTCTCCGTTTCTTTGTTCGTTTCTGCCTTTCATTGGTCATTTCTCCGTTTCTTTCTCCGTTTCTCGGCTTACTTTTTGTCCTCCATTTATTTCTCCGATTCTCCGTTTCTTTCTTCGTTTCTTCGTTTCTTTCTTCGTTACTCCGTTTCTTCCTTCGTTTCTCCGCTTCTCTTCGTTTCTCCGTTTCTTTCTGCGTTTCATCGTTTCTCTCTTCGTTACTCCGTTTCTTTCTTCGTTTCTCAGTTTCTTTCCTCGTTTCTCCGTTTCTTTCTTCGCTTCTACGTTTATTTCTTCGTTTCTCCATTTACTTCTCCGTTTCTCCGTTTCTTTGTTCGTTTCTGCGTTTCATTGGTCATTTCTCCGTTGCTTTCTCCGTTTCTCGGCTTACTTCTTCGTTCCTCCATTTATTTCTCCGATTCTCCGTTTCTTTCTTCGTTTCTTCGTTTCTTTCTTCGTTACTCCGTTTCTTCCTTCGTTTCTCCGCTTCTCTCTTCGTTTCTCCGTTTCTTTCTCCGATTCTCCGTTTCTTTGTTCGTTTCTCCATTCCTTTGTTCGTTTCTCCGTTTCTTTCTTCGTTTCTCCGTTTATTTCTTCGTTTCCCCATTTATTTCTTCGTTTCTCCGTTTCTTTCTTCGTTTCTCCGTTTCTATCTTCGTTTCTCCGTTTATTTCTTCGTTTCTCCGTTTCTTTCTTCGTTTCTTCGTTTCTTTCTTCATTTCTCCGTTTCTTTCTTCGTTTCTCCGATTCTTCCTTCGTTTCATCGTTTCCCCGTTTCTCCGTTTCGCGGTTTATTCCTTCGTTTCTCCATTTATTTCTCCGATTCTCCGTTTATTTCTTCGTTTCTTCGTTTCTTTCTTTGTTACTCCGTTTCTTCCTTCGTTTCTCCTTTTCGTTCTTCGTTTCTCCTTTTCGTTCTTCGTTTCTCCGTTTCTTCCTTCGTTTCTCCGTTTCTCTCTTCGTTTCTCCGTTTCTTTCTCCGTTTCTCCGTTTCTTTCTTCGTTTCTCCATTTATTTCTCCGATTCTCCGTTTCTTTCTGCGTTTCATCGTTTCTCTCTTCGTTACTCCGTTTCTTTCTTCGTTTCTCAGTTTCTTTCCTCGTTTCTCCGTTTCTTTCTTCGCTTCTACGTTTATTTCTTCGTTTCTCCATTTACTTCTCCGTTTCTCCGTTTCTTTGTTCGTTTCTGCGTTTCATTGGTCATTTCTCCGTTGCTTTCTCCGTTTCTCGGCTTACTTCTTCGTTCCTCCATTTATTTCTCCGATTCTCCGTTTCTTTCTTCGTTTCTTCGTTTCTTTCTTCGTTACTCCGTTTCTTCCTTCGTTTCTCCGCTTCTCTCTTCGTTTCTCCGTTTCTTTCTCCGATTCTCCGTTTCTTTGTTCGTTTCTCCATTCCTTTGTTCGTTTCTCCGTTTCTTTCTTCGTTTCTCCGTTTATTTCTTCGTTTCCCCATTTATTTCTTCGTTTCTCCGTTTCTTTCTTCGTTTCTCCGTTTCTATCTTCGTTTCTCCGTTTATTTCTTCGTTTCTCCGTTTATTTCTCCGTTTCTCCGTTTCTTTCTTCGTTCTCCGTTTCCTTGTTCGTTTCTCCGTTTCTTTCTTCGTTCCTCCGTTTATATCTTCGTTTCTCCATTTATTTCTCCGTTTCTTTCTTCGTTTCTCCGTTTCATCCTTCGTTTCTCCGTTTCTTTCTTCGTTTCTCCGTTTATTTCTTCGTTTCTCCGTTTCTTTCTTCGTTTCTCCGTTTCTATCTTCGTTTCTCCGTTTATTTCTTCGTTTCTCCGTTTCTTTCTTCGTTTCTTCGTTTCTTTCTTCATTTCTCCGTTTCTTTCTTCGTTTCTCCGATTCTTCCTTCGTTTCATCGTTTCCCCGTTTCTCCGTTTCGCGGTTTATTCCTTCGTTTCTCCATTTATTTCTCCGATTCTCCGTTTCTCTCTTCGTTTCTTCGCTTCTATCATCGTTACTGCGTTTCTTTCTTCGTTTCTCCGTTTCTTTCTTCGTTTCTCCGTTTCTTTCTACGTCTCTCCGTTGATTTCTACGTTTCTCCATTTATTTCTCCGTTTCTCCGTTTCTTTCTTCGTTTCTCCGTTTCTTTCTTCGTTTCTACGTTTCTTTCTTCGTCTCTCCGTTTCTTTCTTCGTTTCTCCGTTTCTTTCTTCATTTCTCCGTTTATTTCTTCATTTCTCCATTTATTTCTCCGTTTCTCCGTTTCTTTCTTCGTTTCTCCGTTTCTTTCTTCGTTTCTCCCTTTCTTTGTTCGTTTCTCCGTTTCATTGTTCGTTTCTCCGTTTCTTTGTTCGTTTCTCCGTTTATTTCTTCATTTCTCCATTTATTTCTCCGATTCTCCGTTTCTTTCTTCGTTTCTTCGTTTCTTTCATCGTTACTGCGTTTCTTTCTTCGTTTCTCCGTTTCTTTCTTCGTTTCTCTGTTTATTTCTTCGTTTCTCCGTTTCTTTCTTCGTTTCTTCGTTTCTTTCATCGTTACTGCGTTTCTTTCTTCGTTTCTCCGTTTCTTTCTTCGTTTCTCTGTTTCTTTCTTCGTTTCTCCGTTTGCTTCTTCGATTCTCCATTTATTTCTTCGTTTCTCCGTTTCTTTCTTCGTTTCTCTGTTTATTTCTTCGTTTCTCCGTTTCTTTCTTCGTTTCTTCGTTTCTTTCTTCATTTCTCCGTTTCTTTCTTCGTTTCTCCGTTTCTTCCTTCGTTTCATCGTTTCACCGTTTCTCCGTTTCTCGGTTTATTCCTTCGTTTCTCCATTTATTTCTCCGAATCTCCGTTTCTTTCTTCGTTTCTACGTTTATTTCTTCGTTTCTCCATTTATTTCTCCGTTTCTTCGTTTCTTTCTTCGTTTCTCCGTTTCTTTCTTCGTTTCTCCGTTTATTTCTTCGTTTCTACATTTACTTCTCCGTTTCTCCGTTTCTTTGTTCGTTTCTGCCTTTCATTGGTCATTTCTCCGTTTCTTTCTCTGTTTCTCGGCTTACTTCTTCGTTCCTCCATTTATTTCTCCGATTCTCCGTTTCTTTCTTCGTTTCTTCGTTTCTTTCTTCGTTACTCCGTTTCTTCCTTCGTTTCTCCGCTTCTCTTCGTTTCTCCGTTTCTTTCTCTGTTTCTCCGTTTCTTTCTTCGTTTCTCCGTTTCTGTGTTCGTTTCTGCGTTTCATTGATCGTTTCTCCGTTTCTTTCCCCGTTCCTCGGTTTCTTTCTTCGTTACTCCGTTTCTTCCTTCGTTTCTCCGTTTCCTTGATCGTTTCTCCGTTTCTTTCTCCGTTTCTCGGTTTATTTCTTCGTGTCTCCATTTATTTCTCGGACTCTCCGTTTCTTTCTGCGTTTCATTGTTTCTCTCTTCGTTACTCCGTTTCTTTCTTCGTTTCTCCATTTATTTCTCCGTTTCTTCGTTTCTTTCTTCGTTTCTCCGTTTCTTTCTTCGTTTCTCCGTTTCTTTCTTCGTTTCTCCGTTTATTTCTTCGTTCCTCCATTTATTTCTCCGATTCTGTGTTTCTTTCTATGTTTCTTTCTTCGTTGCTCCGTTTCTTCCTTCGTTTCTCCATTTATTTCTCCGATTCTCCGTTTCTTTCTGCGTTTCATCGTTTCTCTCTTCGTTACTCGGTTTCTTTCTTCGTTTCTCAGTTTCTTTCCTCGTTTCTCCGTTTCTTTCTTCGTTTCTACGTTTATTTCTTCGTTTCTCCATTTACTTCTCCGTTTCTCCGTTTCTTTGTTCGTTTCTGCGTTTCATTGGTCATTTCTCCGTTGCTTTCTCCGTTTCTCGGCTTACTTCTTCGTTCCTCCATTTATTTCTCCGATTCTCCGTTTCTTTCTTCGTTTCTTCGTTTCTTTCTTCGTTACTCCGTTTCTTCCTTCGTTTCTCCGCTTCTCTCTTCGTTTCTCCGTTTCTTTCTCCGATTCTCCGTTTCTTTGTTCGTTTCTCCATTCCTTTGTTCGTTTCTCCGTTTCTTTCTTCGTTTCTCCGTTTATTTCTTCGTTTCCCCATTTATTTCTTCGTTTCTCCGTTTCCTTGTTCGTTTCTCCGTTTATTTCTCCGTTTCTCCGTTTCTTTCTTCGTTCTCCGTTTCCTTGTTCGTTTCTCCGTTTCTTTCTTCGTTCCTCCGTTTATATCTTCGTTTCTCCATTTATTTCTCCGTTTCTTTCTTCGTTTCTCCGTTTCATCCTTCGTTTCTCCGTTTCTTTCTTCGTTTCTCCGTTTATTTCTTCGTTTCTCCGTTTCTTTCTTCGTTTCTCCGTTTCTATCTTCGTTTCTCCGTTTATTTCTTCGTTTCTCCGTTTCTTTCTTCGTTTCTTCGTTTCTTTCTTCATTTCTCCGTTTCTTTCTTCGTTTCTCCGATTCTTCCTTCGTTTCATCGTTTCCCCGTTTCTCCGTTTCGCGGTTTATTCCTTCGTTTCTCCATTTATTTCTCCGATTCTCCGTTTCTCTCTTCGTTTCTTCGCTTCTATCATCGTTACTGCGTTTCTTTCTTCGTTTCTCCGTTTCTTTCTTCGTTTCTCCGTTTCTTTCTACGTCTCTCCGTTGATTTCTACGTTTCTCCATTTATTTCTCCGTTTCTCCGTTTCTTTCTTCGTTTCTCCGTTTCTTTCTTCGTTTCTACGTTTCTTTCTTCGTCTCTCCGTTTCTTTCTTCGTTTCTCCGTTTCTTTCTTCATTTCTCCGTTTATTTCTTCATTTCTCCATTTATTTCTCCGTTTCTCCGTTTCTTTCTTCGTTTCTCCGTTTCTTTCTTCGTTTCTCCCTTTCTTTGTTCGTTTCTCCGTTTCATTGTTCGTTTCTCCGTTTCTTTGTTCGTTTCTCCGTTTATTTCTTCATTTCTCCATTTATTTCTCCGATTCTCCGTTTCTTTCTTCGTTTCTTCGTTTCTTTCATCGTTACTGCGTTTCTTTCTTCGTTTCTCCGTTTCTTTCTTCGTTTCTCTGTTTATTTCTTCGTTTCTCCGTTTCTTTCTTCGTTTCTTCGTTTCTTTCATCGTTACTGCGTTTCTTTCTTCGTTTCTCCGTTTCTTTCTTCGTTTCTCTGTTTCTTTCTTCGTTTCTCCGTTTGCTTCTTCGATTCTCCATTTATTTCTTCGTTTCTCCGTTTCTTTCTTCGTTTCTCTGTTTATTTCTTCGTTTCTCCGTTTCTTTCTTCGTTTCTTCGTTTCTTTCTTCATTTCTCCGTTTCTTTCTTCGTTTCTCCGTTTCTTCCTTCGTTTCATCGTTTCACCGTTTCTCCGTTTCTCGGTTTATTCCTTCGTTTCTCCATTTATTTCTCCGAATCTCCGTTTCTTTCTTCGTTTCTACGTTTATTTCTTCGTTTCTCCATTTATTTCTCCGTTTCTTCGTTTCTTTCTTCGTTTCTCCGTTTCTTTCTTCGTTTCTCCGTTCCTTTCTTCGTTTCTCCGTTTATTTCTTCGTTTCTACATTTACTTCTCCGTTTCTCCGTTTCTTTGTTCGTTTCTGCGTTTCAATGGTCATTTCTCCGTTTCTTTCTCCGTTTCTCGGTTTACTTCTTCGTTCCTCCATTTATTTCTCCGATTCTCCGTTTCTTTCTTCGTTTCTCCGTTTCTTTCTTCGTTTCTCCGTTTCATCCTTCGTTTCTCCGTTTCTTTCTTCGTTTCTACGTTTATTTCTTCGTTTCTCCATTTATTTCTCCGTTTCTTCGTTTCTTTCTTCGTTTCTTCGTTTCTTTCTTCGTTTCTCCGTTTCTTTCTTCGTTTCTCCGTTTCTTTCTTCGTTTCTCCGTTTATTTCTTCGTTTCTCCATTTATTTCTACGATTCTGTGTTTCTTTCTACGTTTCTTTCTTCGTTGCTCCGTCCATTCCTTCGTTTCATCGTTTTTCCGTTTCTCCGTTTGTCGGTTTATTCCTTCGTTTCTCCATTTCTTTCTCCGATTCTCCGTTTCTTTCTTCGTTTCTTCGTTTCTTTGTTCGTTTCTCCGTTTCTTTGTTCGTTTCTCCGTTTCTTTCTTCGCTACTCCGTTTCTTCCTTCGTTTCTCCGCTTCTCTCTTCGTTTCTCCGTTTCTTTCTCCGATTCTCCGTTTCTTTCTTCGTTTCTCCATTTATTTCTCCGTTTCTCCGTTTCTTTCTTCGTTCTCCGTTTCCTTGTTCGTTTCTCCGTTTATTTCTTCTTTTCTCCATTTATTTCTCCGTTTCTCCGTTTCTTTCTTCATTTCTCCGTTTCTTTGTTCGTTTCTCCGTTTCTTTGTTCGTTTCTCCGTTTCTTTCTTCGTTTCTCCGTTTCTTCCTGCGTCTCATCGTTTCTCTCTTCGTTACTCCGTTTCTTTCTTCGTTTCTCAGTTTCTTTCCTCGCTTCTCCGTTTCTTTCTTCGTTTCTACGTTTATTTCTTCGTTTCTCCATTTATTTCTCCGTTTCTTCGTTTCTTTCTTCGTTTCTCCGTTTCTTTCTTCGTTTCTCCGTTTATTTCTTCGTTTCTCCATTTATTTCTCCGTTTCTTTCTTCGTTTCTCCGTTTCTTTCTCCGTTTCTCGGTTTATTTCTTCGTGTCCCCATTTATTTCTCCGATTCTGTGTTTCTTTCTACGTTTCTTTCTTCGTTGCTCCGTCTCTTCCTTCGTTTCATCGTTTTTCCGTTTCTCCGTTTGTCGGTTTATTCCTTCGTTTCTCCATTTATTTCTCCGATTCTCCGTTTCTTTCTGCGTTTCATCGTTTCTCTCTTCGTTACTCCGTTTCTTTCTTCGTTTCTCCATTTATTTCTCCGTTTCTTCGTTTCGTTCTTCGTTTCTCCGTTTCTTGCTTCGTTTCTCCGTTTCTTTCTTCGTTTCTCCGTTTATTTCTGCGTTCCTCCATTTATTTCTCCGATTCTCCGTTTCTTTCTTCGTTTCTTCGTTTCATTCATCGTTACTCCGTTTCTCTCTTCATTTCTCCGTTTATTTCTTCGTTTCTACGTTTATTTCTTCGTTTCTCCATTTACTTCTCCGTTTCTCCGTTTCTTTCTTCGTTTCTCCATTTATTTCTCATATTCTCCGTTTCTTTCAGCGTTTCATCGTTTCTCTCTTCGTTACTCCGTTTCTTTCTTCGTTTCTCGGTTTCTTTCCTCGTTTCTCCGTTTCTTTCTTCGTTTTTCCGTTTCTTTCTTCGTTTCTCCATTTATTTCTCCGTTTCTCCGTTTCTTTCTTCGTTTCTCCATTTCTTTGTTTGTTTCTCCGATTCCTTGTTCGTTTCTCCGTTTCTTTCTCCGTTTCTCCGTTTCTTTGTTCGTTTCTCCGTTTCTTTGTTCGTATCTCCGGTTCTTTCTTCGTTTCTCCGTTTCTTTGTTAGTTTCTCCGTTTCTTTCTTCGTTTCTCCGTATCTTTCTTCGTTTCTCCGTTTCCTTGTTCGTTTCTCCGTTTATTTCTTCGTTTCTCCATTTGTTTCTCCGTTTCTCCGTTTCTTTCTTCGTTTCACCGTTTCTTTGTTCGTTTCTCCGTTTCTTTCTTCGTTTCTCCGTTTCTTTGTTCGTTTCTCCGTTTCTTTCTTCGTTTCTCCGTTTCTTTGTTCGTTTCTCCGTTTCTTTGTTCGTTTCTCCGTTTCTTTGTTCGTTTCTCCGTTTCTTTCTTCGTTTCTTCGTTTCTTTCTTCGTTACTCCGTTTCTTTCTTTGTTTCTCCGTTTCTTTCTCAGTTTCTCGGTTTATTTCTTCGTTTCTCCATTTATTTCTCCGTTTCTTTCTTCGTTTCTCCATTTATTTCTCCGTTTCTTTCTTCGTTACTCCGTTTCTTTCTTTGTTTCTCCGTTTGTTTCTTCGTTTCTCCGTTTCTTTTTCCGTTTCTCAGTTTATTTCTTCGTTTCTCCTATTATTTCTCCGTTTCTTTCATCGTTTCTTTCTTCGTTACTCCGTTTCTTTCTTCGTTTCTCCGTTTCTTTGTTCTATTCTACGTTTCTTTCTCCGTACCTCGCTTTATTTCTTCGTTTCTCCATTTATGTCTCCGTTTCTTTCTTCGTTACTCCGTATCTTTCTTCGTTTCTCCGTTTCTTTCTTCGTTTCTCCGTTTCTTTCTTCGTTTCTCCGTTTCTTTCTTCGTTTCTCCGTTTATTTCTTCGTTTCTCCATTTATGTCTCCGTATCTCCATTTCTTTCTTCATTTCTCCGTTTCTTTGTTCGTTTCTCCGTTTCCTTGTTCGTTTCTCCGTTTCTTTCTTCGTTTCTCCGTTTCTTTGTTCGTTTCTCCGTTTCTTTCTCCGTTTCTCGGTTTATTTCTTCGTTTCCCCGTTTCTCTCTTCGTTTCTTCGTTTCTTTCTTCATTTCTCCGTTTCTTTCTTCGTTTCTTCGTTTCCCCGTTTCTCCGTTTCTCCGTTTCTCCGTTTCTCCGTTTCGATTAAATGATTATAATAGTTATAATTTCTATTATAAATCATTTGAGCTATAGTTAAATTGTACACTAATACTCTAAATACATATTTAATATATTTTTTAATCTGTTTAGCCTCCAGAAGAATTTTATTTATACTATTTACTATATATAATAATTTACACAGTATCGGAAAGAAATCTAATTATTTATTTATAATGATTTTTTTTTTCACTTATCTTAAAAATTTGGATGTACTCTTTAACTGTTCGATTCATTTCTTTAATTTATTCATTAATTTGAATTAATTTATTCTTTATAATAACTTTACTAAAATTAATCTTGATAATTATTATAGAACTCATATTAAAATTTAATAATGAAATTTATTTTATTTGCCTAATTAATGTAATTATTGCCCCTATCATTTGCTTAAACAAAAAAATCAATCATAATAATTATAGGATATTCATCTGTTATACAAACATCTATTATAGTTATTTTATTAATAATTAACAAAAATAAATTTTTAACATATTTCATTTTATATTCAATAATTTCTTTAATTTTAATTTTTATATTTAAAATAATAAAGATTAACTCTTCTTCCTTATTTAATATATCAACCTCTAATAAAAGAAAAATTATTTTATACTCAATAATTATTATGTACACAAATTTCCCACCTATAGCACCCTTTATACTGAAATGAATCGTCCTAGAAACATTAATAAATTGAAGAATAAAATTTACCGTGGAAGGTTTAGTTTTACATTTATTCGAAAGATGAAACATACAAAAGTTTGTACAAAGGTATTTATTTATTTTATCGCACGGTAGGGAATATCATACAAATGGAAATACTTATCTCTAATGTCGGTAAATTGTACTTGTCGCGCCATCTATTTGTGGAAATTAGAACAATTCCTCGACAAGCTTGAGCGTTTCTCCGCCAGGTGTTTTCACCCCTTAAGTGTAGTTTAACCCTTTCTCCAATAGATGGCAACCCATGTAATTACCACGTTACAGGGATTTGTAATTGCGGGTTCAGAATATATTTGCATACATACAAACTATAATTCCGATATGTAGCGAAATATTCATTTATTTTATCGCACGGTTTCTTCGATTGTATTTGTTCGATCTAACCAAATACTTCAAGAAATTGATGGCTTTATAGCCATTATTTATACCGGAACATTGTGAAAAATTGTTTAATCTACGGTCCAACGACGGTTGTTAATTATTATGATAAATAAACGTCAAGATATTGCGAAATCTGCGAAGGCGAACGGTTCCGGGGAATGTTTGTTCATTTCCGCCATTGTTACTAACATTTATGTATGTTCCCAATTTTAATCGAACAATGTGCATCCTATTTATGCATTGAAAATGATTAAGTACCTCATAGAAATTAATTTGGATCGAGATTCAAAGTAAAACGTGTTTCGTAAAGTTTTATAGCAGGGAATGTAACAATTGTTTGTTAAATACATCAATTTAACATTTGCTTAATTCTTATAATTTACACAATACGCGTAGTAGTTGCATTTTTTATTTAAAAGCGCTGAAATTCAATTAATCGCTTTTCTAGATGCAACAATCATAGCGATGGACGCTTGTGAATCGGTCATCGATACGTGTAACCTTGTGAATGTCAGTTTGATCTCAACGAAAAATTCCATCGCGAGCAATGAATATTTCGATTAAATGATATTTTAAGCCTTTATTTATACTAGGGCATTGTTAATAATTATTTAAACTATGGTACTACGACAATTGTTAATAATTATGATAAATAAACATCAAGATATTGCAAAATCTGCGAAGGCGAATAGTTTCGGTGAATGTTTATTCATTTTCGCGAGTTTTACTAACATTCATGCATGTTCCCAATATTAATCGAACAATGTTCATCTTATTGATGCATTACAAATGATTAAGAACTTATAGAAATTAATTTTGATCGAACTTCGATGTAAAGAGATGATTCTTAAAGTTTTAAAATGAAAAGTGAAGTAATTTATTACTATAATTTGGTTTAAAAAATCAATTCTTTTGTCAGACATCTAATGATTTGATTTAATTAAATATTATATGAGTAGGTTAAAATTTAATTTTGGTTGTTAATTCAATTAATAAAGTTTGAATAATTAGTTCTTTCCACAACAATTGGCATAAATCTGTGATTAGCTCCGCAGATTTCAGAACATTGTCCGAAAAATACTCCAGGTCGATTAGTAATTAAATTTATTTGGTTAATTCGCCCTGGTACTGAGTCTATTTTTAAGCCTAAAGACGGAACAGTTCAAGAGTGAATTACGTCGTTTGATGTTGTTAATATTCGAATTAGTGTATTAGATGGAATAATTATTCGATTATCTACGTCTAGGAGACGAAAAATGTAAATATTATTTAAATCTTTATCTATATAGGAGTCAAAATTTAAATTACTAAATTCTGGGTATTCATAGGATCAATATCATTGGTGCCCAATTGATTTGATTGTTAAGTATACGGGTATTCATAGTTCATCAATAAAATATAGGGTTTTTAAAGAAGGAAGTGCAATTACTCCTAAAATTATTATTGGGAGTAAAGTTCATACAATTTCAATATGATGATTTTTAAGTGAAAATCGATTGATAAATTTATTAGTAAAAATATCTAATATAATTATTAGAGTTAATGAAGAGATTATAATTATTATAATTATTGTGAAGTTGTGAAAAAGATTTAAATTATCGGCATATGGCGAATTGGGGTCTTGGAAATTAATTATTTTTCATTGAGACATTTTTAATAAAAATATTAAATTTTATAAATGAATCTTAAATTCATGCACTAATCTGCCATATTAAGATTTGTTTTTAATAATTAGAGGAATAGAGAGGAATGAGTGGTCTTTTGAGGAAAAGTTTTGGGGTCATTCTAGTGATGATTGATTAAATTTAAATATAGCTAGACGTTTAGTTATAAATCTCTCCAATATAATAAACAAGAGTAAAATTATTCTTTTGAATGAAATTATTGAGCCAATAGATGATAATAAATTTTCACAGTAGTAGGAATCCGGGTAATCTGAATAACGTCGAGGTATTCCTGTCATTCCTAAAAAATGCTGATGGAAAAAAGTTATATTTACCCCAATAAATATTATATAAAATTGAGTTTTAAGATAAAATTGATTTAGGGTAAATCCTGTGAATAAAGGGAATCAATGAATTAATGAAGCAATAATAGAAAATACTGCTCCTATTGACAGTACATAGTGGAAATGAGAGACAACAGAGTATGTATCATGTAGTATAATATCAATAGATGAGTTTGATAATATAATTCCTGTTAATCCTCCTATTGTAAATAAAAAAATAAAGCCAAATTATCAAATAATAGAAGGATTAATAATAAGTTTTGACCCGTAGTACGTAGCTAGTCATCTAAATACTTTGATTCCTGTGGGAATTGCAATGATTATAGTTGCCGAAGTGAAATAAGCTCGTGTGTCTACATCTAAGCCTACTGTGAATATGTGATGTGCTCACACAATAAATCCTAGAAATCCAATTCCGAGTATTGCATAAACTATCCCTAGGTTCCCTTTTTCCCTCTTTCATTGAAAATGATATGGGAGATTAATCCAAACCCGGGTAAAATTAAAATATAGACTTCAGGATGCTCAAAAAATCAAAATAAATGTTGAAATAAAATTGGGTCCCCTCCCCCAGTAGGATCAAAGAAGGAAGTATTTAAATTTCGGTCTGTTAATAACATAGTAATAGCTCCGGCTAATACAGGTAGTGAGAGAAGAAGCAAAATTGTAGTAATTAATACTGACCAAGCAAATAAGGATATTTGATCGAATTTTAAAGCATTATTTTTTATTTTAAGAATTGTAACAATAAAATTAATTGATCCTATAATTGAAGAGATACCTGCAATATGCAAAGAAATAATTGTTAAGTCTATAGATGAAGATGGGTGATAAAGATTTGATGACAAAGGAGGGTAGATTGTTCATCCAGTTCCCGAGCCTGGGAATAATAGTGTTGTAAGAATTAAAAGTAATAATGAAGGGGGGATTAGTCACAATCTTATATTATTTATTCGGGGAAATGCTGTATCAGGGGATCCAATTATTAAGGGAATTATTCAGTTTCCGAATCCTCCGATTATAAATGGTAAAACTATAAAAGAAATTATTACAAAAGCATGTGATGTTACAATTGAGTTATAAATTTGGTCGATATTAATTCAAGTTCCTGGCCTATTTAATTCTATTCGAATTAGTATCCTTAAAGAAGAACCAATTATACCAGATCATATAGCTGATATGAAATATAATATCCCAAAATTTTTGTGATTTGTTGAATACATATATTAATTATGCTAAAAATTAATATAACCAGTAGATCATAAATATAAATATAAATATTAAAAAAGTTATAAATAGATAATAGTTTAGAAAATTAAGGTTAATTTAATTATATATATTTTATTTAATTGAAGGGAAAAAATATAAGAAGGATATATTTAAATAATTTCATGATGTAATTAATCTTATAAAAAGATATACAATTATTAAAAGTATAAATTTTATTCTTGATATTATTAATGTTTCTAGGACGATTCATTTCAGTATAAAGGGTGCTATACGTGGGAAATTTGTGTACATAATAATTATTGAGTATAAAACAATTTTTCTTTTATTAGAGGTTAATATATTAAATTAGGAAGAAGAATTAATCTTTATTATTTTAAATATAAAAATTAAATTTGAAGAAATTATTGAATATAAAATGAAATATGTTAAAAATGTATCTTTGTTAATTATTAATAACATAACTATAATAGATGTTTGTATAACAGATGAATACCCTATAATTATTTTGATTGATTTTTTATTTAAGCAAATGATAGGGGCAATAATTACATTAATTAGGCAAATAAAATAAATTTCATTATTAAACTTTAATAGGAGTTCTATAATAATTATCAAGATTAATTTTATTAAAGTTATTATAAAGAATAGATTAATTCAATTTAATGAATAAATTAAAGAAATGAATCGAACATTTAAAGAGTACATCCCAATTTTTAAGATAAGTGAAAAAAAATTATTATTATAAATAAATAATTAGATTTATTTCCAATTCTGTGTAAATTATTATATATAGTAAATAGTATAAATAAAATTCTTCTGGAGGCTAAAGAGATTAAAAAATATATTAAATATGTACTTAGAGTATTAGTGTCAAATTTAACTATAGATCAAATGATTTATAATGGAAATTATAAATATTCTCCCATATCTCGCGAACGGATTGACGAACTTCAGAAATTCCTGTTGCATCTGAAAGTTGAAACCCGCCCGATTACAATGGTGTGTGTACTTTTCCCCGGGGCCATTCCAGTTATTGTTTTCTAGTATCAGACTTGCGAAAATTTTGAAGGGTTTCTCAACCATTCCTTAACTTCAAACTCCGATATTTCGCGAACGGATTGACGAACTTTAGAAATCACTGACGCATCTGAAAGTAGAAACTCGCCCGATTACAATGGTGTGTGTACTTTTCACCGAGGCCATTCCAGTTATTGGTTTCGAGTATCAGACTTGCGAAATTTTGATGGTTCCTCAACCATTCCTTCACTTCCAACTCCTATATCTCGCGAACGGACTGAGGAAATCGAGAAATTCCTGTTGCATCTGAAACTAGAAGCTCGCCCGATTACAATGGTGTATGTACTTTTCCCTTAGGCCATTCCAGTTACTGGTTTCGAGTATCAGACTTGGGAAAATTTTGACGGTTTCTCAACCATTCCTTAACTTCAAACTCCCATATCTCGCGAACGGATTGAGGAACCCGAGAATTTCCTGTTGTATCTGACAGCAGAAACTCGCCCGATTACAACGGTATGTGTATTGTTGCCCTAGGCCATAGTAGTTATTGGTTTCTTGTATCAGACTTGCGAAAATTTTGATGGTTTCTCAAACATTCCTTAACTTCAAACTCCCATATCTCCCGAACGGATTGACGAACTGGAGAAATTCCTGTTGCATCTGAAAGTAGAAACTCGCCCGATTACAATGGTGTGTGTACATTTCCCCTAGGCCATTCCAGTTATTGGTTTCGAGTATCAGACTTGCGAAAATTTTGATGGTTTCTCAACCATCTCTTAACTACAAACTCCGATATTTCGCGAACGGATTGACGAACTTGAGAAATTCCTGACGCATCTGAAAGTAGAAACTCGACCGATTACAATGGTGTGTGTACTTTTCCCCGAGGCCATTCCAGTTATTGGTTTCGAGTATCAGACTTGCGAAAATTTTGATGGTTTCTCAACCATTCATTAACTTCGAACTCCCATATCTCGCGAACGGATTGACGAACTTGAGAAATTCCTGACACATCTGAAAGCAGAAACTCGCCCGATTAGAACGGTATGTATATTTTTCCCCTAGGCCATTGTAGTTATTGGTTTCGGGTATCAGACTTGCGGAAATTTTGATGGTTTCTCAACTATTCCTTAACTTCAAACTCCCATATCTCGCGAACGGATTGACGAATTCGAGAAATTCCTGTTGCATGTGAAAGCAGAAACTCGCCCGATTACATTGGTATGTGTACTTCTCCCCTCGGCCATTCCTGTTATTCGTTTCTAGCTTCAGAATTGCGAAAATTTTAATGGTTTCTCAACCATTCCTTAACTTCAAACTCCCACATCTCGCGAACGGATTGACGAACTCGAGAAATGCCTGTTGCATCTAAAAGCAGAAACTCGCCCGATTACAACGGTATGTGTATTTTTGCCCTAGGCCATAGTAGTTATTGGTTTCGAGTATCAGACTTGCGAAAATTTTGATGGTTTCTCAACCATTCATTAACTTCGAACTCCCATATCTCGCGAACGGATTGACGAATCCGAAAAATTTCTGTTGCATCTGAAAGTAGAAACTCTCTCGATTGCAACGGTATGTGTATTTTTCCGCTAGGCCATTGTAGTTATTTGTTTCGAGTATCAGACTTGCGAAAATTTTGATGGTTTCTCAACTATTCCTTAACTTCAAACTCCCATATCTCGCGAATGGATTGACGAACTCGAGAAATGCCTGTTGCATCTAAAAGCAGAAACTCGCCCGATTTCAATGGTGTGTGTACTTTTCGCCTCGGCAATTCCAGTTATTGGTTTGTAGCATCAGAATTGCGAAAATTTGGTGGTTTTTCAACCATCTCTTAACTTCAAACTCCCATATCTCGCGATCGGATTGACGAGCTCGCGAAATTCCTGTTGCATCTGACAGCAGAAACTAGCCCGATTACAACGGTAAGTGTATTTTTGCCCTAGGCCATAGTAGTTATTGGTTTCGAGTATCAGACTTGCGAAATTTTGATGGATTCTCAACCATACCTTAACTTCAAACTCCCATATCTCGCGAACGGATTGACGAACTCGAGAGATTCCTGTTGCATCTGAAAGCAGAAACTCGCCCGATTACAATGGTGTGTGTACTTTTCCCCTAGGCCATTCCAGTTATTGGTTTAGGGTATCAGAATTGCGATAATTTTGATGGTTTCTCAACCATCTCTTAACTCCAAACTCCGATATTTCGCGAACGGATTGACGAATTCGAAAAATTTCTGTTGCGTCTGAAAGCAGAAACTCTCCCGAATAGAACGGTATGTGCATTATTCCCCTAGGCCATTGTAGTTATTGGTTTCGAGTATCAGACTTGCGAAAATTTTGATGGTTTCTCAACCATTCCTTAACTTCAAACTCCCATATCTCGCGAACGGATTGACGTGCTCGAGAAATTCCTGTTGCATCTGAATGTAGAAATTCCCCCGATTAGAATGGTGTGTGTACTTTTCCCCTAGGCCATTCCAGTTATTGGTTTCGAGTATCAGACTTGCGAAAATTTTGCTGGTTTCTCAAACATTCCATAACTTCAAACTCCCATATCTCGCGAACGGATTGACGAACTCGTGAAATTCCTGTTGCAACTGAAAGTAGAAACTCGCCCGATTACAACGGTATGTGTATTTCTCCCCTAGGCCATTCCAGGTATCGGTTTCGAGTATCAGAGCAGCGAAAGTTTTGGCGGTTTCACATCAGTTCCATGACTTCAAACTCCCATATCTCGCGAACGGATTGACGGACTCGAGAAATTCCTGTTGGATCTTAAAGTAGAAACTCGCGCGATTACAACGGTATGTGTATTTTTGCCCTAGGCCATAGTAGTTATTGGTTTCGAGTATCAGACTTGCGAAAGTTTTGATGGTTTCTCAACCATTCCTTAATTTCAAACTCGCATATCTCGCGAACGGATTGACGAACTCGGGTAATTCCTGTTGAATCTGAAAGCAGAGACTCGCCGGATTACAACGGCATGTGTATTTTTGCCCTAGACCATTGTAATTAATGGCTTCGAGTATCAGATTCCGAAAATTTTGATGGTTTCTCAACCATTCCTTAACTTCAAACTCCCATATCTCGCGAACGGATTGACGAACTCGAGAAATTCCTGTTGCATCTGAAAGCAGAAACTCGCCCGTTTACAATGTTATGTGTATTTTTGCCCTAGGCCATAGTAGTTATTGGTTTCTAGTATCAGACTTGCGAAAATTTTGATGGTTTCTCAACCATTCCATAACGTCAAACTCCCATGTATCGCGAACGGATTGACGAACTCGAGAAATTCCTGTTGCATCTGAAAGCAGAAATTCGCCCGATTACAACGGTATGTGCATTTTTGCCCTAGGCCATAGTAGTTATTGGTTTCGGGAATACGACATGCGAAAATTTTGATGGTTTCTCAACCATTCCTTAACTTCAAAATCCCATATCTCGCGAACGGATTGACGAACTCGAGAAATTCCTGTTGCATCTGAAAGCAGAAACTTGCCCGATTACAATGGTGTGTGTACTTTTCCCCTAGGCCAGTTCAGTTATTGATTTCGTGTATCAGACTTGCGAAAATTTTGATGGTTTCTCAACCATTCCTTAACTTCAAACTCCAATATCTCGTGAACGGACTGACGAAATAGAGAATTTCCTGTTGCATCTGAAAGTAGAAACTCGCCCGATTACGACGGTATGTGTATTGTTGCCCTAGGCCATAGTAGTTATTGGTTTCGAGTATCAGACTTGCGAAAATTTTGATGGTTTCTCAAGCATTCCTTAACTTCAAACTCCCATATCTCGCGAACGGATTGACGAACTCGAGAAATTCATGTTGCATCTGAAAGTAGAAACTCGCCCGATTACAATGGTGTGTGTACTTTTCCCCTAGGCCATTGCAGTTATTGGTTTCGAGTATCAGACTTGCGAAAATTTTGATGGTTTCTCAAACATTCCTTAACTCCAAACTCCGATATTTCGCGAACGGATTGACGAACTTGAGGAAATCCTGACGCATCTGAAAGTAGAAACTTGCCCGATTACAATGGTGTGTGTACTTTTCCCCTAGGCCATTCCAGTTATTGGTTTCGAGTATCAGACTTGCGAAAATTTTGATGGTTTCTCAAGCATTCCTTAACTTCAAACTCCCATATCTCGCGAACGGATTGACGAACTCGAGAAATTCATGTTGCATCTGAAAGTAGAAACTCGCCCGATTACAATGGTGTGTGTACTTTTCCCCTAGGCCATTGCAGTTATTGGTTTCGAGTATCAGACCTGCGAAAACTTTGATGGTTTCTCAACCATTCCTTAACTTCAAACTCCCATATCTCGCGAACGGATTGACGAACTCGAAAAATTCCTGTTGCATCTGAAAGTAGAAATTTGCCCGATTACAATGGTGTGTGTACTTTTCCCCTAGGCCATTCCAGTTGTTGGTTTCGAGTATCAGACTTGCGAAAATTTTGATGGTTTCTCAACCATTCCATAACTTCAAACTCCCATGTATCGCGAACGGATTGACGAACTCGAGAAATTCCTGTTGCATCTGAAAGCAGAAATTCGCCCGATTACAACGGTATGTGCATTTTTGCCCTAGGCCATAGTAGTTATTGGTTTCGAGAATACGACATGCGAAAATTTTGATGGTTTCTCAACCATTCCTTAACTTCAAAATCCCATATCTCGCGAACGGATTGACGAACTCGAGAAATTCCTGTTGCATCTGAAAGCAGAAACTTGCCCGATTACAATGGTGTGTGTACTTTTCCCCTAGGCCAGTCCAGTTATTGATTTCGTGTATCAGACTTGCGAAAATTTTGATGGTTTCTCAACCATTCCTTAACTTCAAACTCCAATATCTCGTGAACGGACTGACGAAATAGAGAATTTCCTGTTGCATCTGAAAGTAGAAACTCGCCCGATTACGACGGTATGTGTATTGCTGCCCTAGGCCATAGTAGTTATTGGTTTCGAGTATCAGACTTGCGAAAATTTTGATGGTTTCTCAAGCATTCCTTAACTTCAAACTCCCATATCTCGCGAACGGATTGACGAACTCGAGAAATTCATGTTGCATCTGAAAGTAGAAACTCGCCCGATTACAATGGTGTGTGTACTTTTCCCCTAGGCCATTGCAGTTATTGGTTTCGAGTATCAGACTTGCGAAAATTTTGATGGTTTCTCAAACATTCCTTAACTCCAAACTCCGATATTTCGCGAACGGATTGACGAACTTGAGGAAATCCTGACGCATCTGAAAGTAGAAACTTGCCCGATTACAATGGTGTGTGTACTTTTCCCCTAGGCCATTCCAGTTATTGGTTTCGAGTATCAGATTCCGAAAATTTTGATGGTTTCTCAACCATTCCTTAACTTCAAACTCCCATATCTCGCGAACGGATTGACGAACTCGAGAAATTCCTGTTGCATCTGAAAGTAGAAACTTGCCCGATTACAATGGTGTGTGTACTTTTCCCCTAGGCCATTCCAGTTATTGGTTTCGAGTATCAGACTTGCGAAAATTTTGATGGTTTCTCAACCATTCCATAACTTCAAACTCACATATATGCGAACGGATTGACGAACTCGAGAAATTCCTGTTGCATCTGAAAGCAGAAACTCGCCCGATTACAAAGGTTTGTGCATTTTTGCCCTAGGCCATAGTAGTTATTGGTTTCGAGTATCAGATTCCGAAAATTTTGATGGTTTCTCAACCATTCCTCAATTTCAAACTCGCATATCTCGCGAACGGATTGACGGACTAGAGAAATTCCTGTTGCATCTGAAAGCAGAAACTCGCCCGATTACAACGGTGTAGCTGCTCGTGGTAGATCTCGAGGATCTTTCGAGCATTGAATGTGTTTGCACGATGGGTGCCGACTATAGATGACTCGAAGGACCACCTTCCCGTTGGAAGGACTAACTGTTGTTGATCGTTGTCCACTAGGCTGGACCGATGGAGGTTGTAACGCCGCCTTCGAGGTCTCCGCCGCTTGCTGCTCTCACGTCCAGGGGGGTGTTGAGCGTTGTCCTCACACACGGCGCCTCACTGGATGCACAAGTCGGTTGCCGAACTTCCTCGAAGGTCCAGGATTCCGTGGAGGCTCGAGGGATTGCTGGTAATTCCCTCGAGGAGTGCAAGTTCTTTGTGGGAACTAACGCCGGAAGCTTCACACGTCAATCCGTGCGTTCAGGCCAAAACTCTAACCGTGATCTCTTAGCTGTACTCTGTACGCCTTGGTTGTAAGCCCTTGGCGATACTCTGTACACTCTAGTCGTCGACCCTTGGTTCTATTGTCTTGGTGGTATTCTGTGCAACTAGTCTAAGATTTCTCGGGTCAGTGCAAACGTCGCCTCGGTTCGCCCTACTCCCTTGAATTAAGGGTGGGTGGCGACGAATGCCTGACCAATTACGACGGGTCCTAGTCCCGCCGAATCTAGGACATGCCCATCGCTATGGGGCTTAGGTGGGGGCGTCGCGACGTAGACAGGGTGTCCAAACCCCTGCAGGCCTGGGCTGGAATTTTCCAGCATCCCGAATGACGCAACAAGCGGCGCTAGGGCCTCGCGTGCCAGGCGATGCAGAGGGTCCCTGTCCAAGTGCCTGCAGTGTTTTATGACGGGAAATAGCTATCACTTGCTCCGTGCCTCGAGTCGAACAACAAATAAACTCACCTTCGGTGACAGGCCCGTGCCGTAGCCATGTGGACAATTTCTCTAACAAACTCGAAGCACGGTCCCGCCATAAAACGCAGCTGCAAGCCTCTACAAACGGTATGTGTATTTTTGCCCTGGACCATAGTAGTTATTGGTTTCGAGTATCAGATTCCGAAAATTTTGATGGTTTCTCAGCCATTCCTTAACTTCAAACTCCCATATCTCGCGAACGGATTGGCGAAATCGAGAAATTCCTGTTGCATCTGAAAGTAGTAACTTGCCCGATTACAATGGTGTGTGTACTTTTCCCCTAGGCCATTCCAGTTATTGGTTTCGAGTATCAGACTTGCGAAAATTTTGATGGTTTCTCAACCATTCCATAACTTCAAACTCCCATATATGCGAACGGATTGACGAAATCGAGACATTCCTTTCGCATCTGAAAGCAGAAACTCGCCCGATTACAACGGGATGTGCATTTTTGCCCTAGGCCATAGTAGTTATTGGTTTCGAGTATAAGACATGCGAAAATTTTGATGGTTTCTCAACCATTCCTTAACTTCAAACTCCCATACCTCGCGAACGGATTGACGAACTCGAGAAATTCCTGTTGCATCTGAAAGCAGAAACTCGCCCGATTACAACGGTATGTGTTCTTTTCCCCTAGCCCATTCCAGTTATTCGTTTCTAGCATCAGAATTGCGAAAATTTTGATATTTTCTCAACCGTCTCTTAACTCCAAACTCCCATATCTCGCGTACGGATTGACGAACTCGAGAAATTCCTGTTGCATCTGAAAGCAGAAACTCGCCCGATTACAATGGTGTGTGTACTTTTCCCTTAGGCCATTCCAGTTATTGGTTTCGTGTATCAGACTTGCGAAATTTTTGATTGTGTCTCAACCATTCCTTAACTTCAAACTCCCATATCTCGCGAACGGATTGACGAACTCGAGAAATTCCTATTGCATCTGAAGGCAGAAACTCGCCCGATTACAATGGTGTGTGTACTTTTCCCCTAGGCCATTGCAGTTATTGGTTTCGAGTATCAGACTTGCGAAAACTTTGATGGTTTCTCAACAATTCCTTAACTTCAAACTCCCATATCTCGCGAACGGATTGACGAACTCGAAAAATTCCTGTTGCATCTGAAAGTAGAAATTTGCCCGATTACAATGGTGTGTGTACTTTTCCCCTAGGCCATTCCAGTTGTTGGTTTCGAGTATCAGACTTGCGAAAATTTTGATGGTTTCTCAACCATTCCATAACTTCAAACTCCCATATCACGCGAACGGATTGACGAACTCGAGAAATTACTGTTGCATCTGAAAGCAGAAACTCGCCCGATTACAATGGTGTGTGTACTTTTCCCCTAGGCCATTCCAGTTATTGGTTTCGAGTATCAGACTTGCGAAAATTTTGATGGTTTCTCAACCATTCCTCAATTTCAAACTCGCATATCTCGCGAACGGATTGACGAACTCGAGAAGTTCCTGTCGCCTCTGAAAGTAGATACTTGCCCGATTACAATGGTGTGTGTACTTTTCCCCTAGGTCATTCCAATTATTCGTTTCTAGCATCAGAATTGCGAAAATTTTGATGGTTTCTCAGCAATTCTTTAACTTCAAACTCCCATATCTCGCGAACGGATTGACTTACTCGAGAAATTCCTATTGCATCTGAAAGTAGATACTCGCCCGATTACAAAGGTATGTGCATTTTTCCCCTAGGCAATGGTAGTTATTGGTTTCGAATACCAGACTTGCGAAATTTGTGATGGTTTCTCAACCATTCCTTAACTTCAAACTCCCATATCTCGCGAACGGATTGACGATCTCGAGAAATTCCTGTTGCATTTGAAAGTAGAAACTGGCCCGATTACAATGGTGTGTGTACTTTTCCCCTAGGCAGTTCCGGTTATTGGTTTCGAGTATCAGATTTGCGAAAATTTTGGTGGTTTCTCAACCATTCCTTAACTTCAAACTCTCATATCTCGCGAACGGATTGGCGAACTCGAGAAGTTCCAGTCGCCTCTGAAAGTAGATACTTGCGCGATTACAATGGTGTGTGTATTTTTCCCCTCGGTCATTCCAGTTATTCGTTTCTAGCATCAGAATTGCGAAAATTTTGATGGTTTCTCTACCATTCCTTAACTTCAAACTCTCATATCTCGCGAACGGATTGGCGAACTCGAGAAGTTCCTGTCGCCTCTGAAAGTAGATACTTGCCCGATTACAATGGTGTGTGTACTTTTCCCCTAGGTCATTCCCGTTGTTCGTTTCGAGTATCAGACTTCCGAACATTTTGATGGTTTCTCAACCATTCCTCAACTTCAAACTCCGATACCTCGCGAACGGATTGGCGAACTCGAGAAATTCCTGCTGCATTTGAAAGTAGAAACTGGCCCGATTACAATGGTGTGTGTACTTTTCCCCTAGGCCGTTCCGGTTATTGGTTTCGAGTATCCGGCTTGCGAAAATTTTGATGGTTTCTCAACCATTCCTTAATTTCAAACTCCCATATCTCGCGAACGGATTGACGAGCTCGAGAAATTCCTGTTGCATCTGAAAGTATAAACTCGCCCGATTACAAAGGTATGTGTATTTTTCCCCTGGGGCTTTGTAGTTATTGGTTTCGAGTATCAGACTTGAGAAAATTTTGATGGTTTCACAACCATTCCTTAACTTCAAACTCCCATATCTCGCGAACGGATTGACGAACTCGAGGAATTCCTGTTGCATCTGAAAGTAGAAACTCGCCCCATTACAATGGTGTGTGTACTTTTCCCCTAGGCCATTCCAGTTATTGGTTTCGAGTATCAGTTTAGCGAAAATTTTGATGGTTTCTCAACCGTTCCTTAATTTCGAACTCCCATATCTCGCGAACGGATTGACGAGCTCGAGAAATTCCTGTTGCATCTGCAAGTATAAACTCGCCCGAGTGCAAAGGTATGTGTATTTTTTCCCTAGGGCATTGTAGTTATTGGTTTCGAGTATCAGACTTGCGAAAATTTTGATGGTTTCTCAAGCATTCCTTAACTTCAAACTCCCATATCTCGCGAACGGATTGGCGAACTCGAGAAAGTCCTGTTGCATCTGAAAGTAGAAACTCGCCCCATTACAATGGTGTGTATACTTTGCCCTTAGGCCGTTCCAGTTATTGGTTTCGAGTATCAGACTTGCGAAAATTTTGATGGTTTCTCAAGCATTCCTTAACATCAAACTCCCATATCTCGCGAACGGATTGACGAACTCAATTATTTCCTGTTGCATCTGAAAGTAGAAAGTCTACCGATTACAATGGTGTGTGTACTTTTCCCCTAGGCCATTCCAGTTATTGGTTTCGAGTATCACACTTGCGCAAATTTTGATGGTTTCTCAAGCATTCCTTAACTTCAAACTCCCATATCTCGCGAACGGATTGGCGAACTCGAGAAAGTCCTGTTGCATCTGAAAGTAGAAACTCGCCCCATTACAATGGTGTGTATACTTTGCCCCTAGGCCGTTCCAGTTATTGGTTTCGAGTATCAGACTTGCGAAAATTTTGATGGTTTCTCAAGCATTCCTTAACGTCAAACTCCCATATCTCGCGAACGGATTGACGAACTCAATTATTTCCTGTTGCATCTGAAAGTAGAAAGTCTACCGATTACAATGGTGTGTGTACTTTTCCCCTAGGCCATTCCAGTTATTGGTTTCGAGTATCACACTTGCGCAAATTTTGATGGTTTCTCAAACATTCCTTAACTTCAAACTCCCATATCTCGCGAACGGATTGACGAACTCGAAAAATTCCTGTTGCATCTGAAAGTAGAAATTTGCCCGATTACAATGGTGTGTGTACTTTTCCCCTAGGCCATTCCAGTTGTTGGTTTCGAGTATCAGACTTGCGAAAATTTTGATGGTTTCTCAACCATTCCATAACTTCAAACTCCCATGTATCGCGAACGGATTGACGAACTCGAGAAATTCCTGTTGCATCTGAAAGCAGAAATTCGCCCGATTACAACGGTATGTGCATTTTTGCCCTAGGCCATAGTAGTTATTGGTTTCGAGAATACGACATGCGAAAATTTTGATGGTTTCTCAACCATTCCTTAACTTCAAAATCCCATATCTCGCGAACGGATTGACGAACTCGAGAAATTCCTGTTGCATCTGAAAGCAGAAACTTGCCCGATTACAATGGTGTGTGTACTTTTCCCCTAGGCCAGTCCAGTTATTGATTTCGTGTATCAGACTTGCGAAAATTTTGATGGTTTCTCAACCATTCCTTAACTTCAAACTCCAATATCTCGTGAACGGACTGACGAAATAGAGAATTTCCTGTTGCATCTGAAAGTAGAAACTCGCCCGATTACGACGGTATGTGTATTGTTGCCCTAGGCCATAGTAGTTATTGGTTTCGAGTATCAGACTTGCGAAAATTTTGATGGTTTCTCAAGCATTCCTTAACTTCAAACTCCCATATCTCGCGAACGGATTGACGAACTCGAGAAATTCATGTTGCATCTGAAAGTAGAAACTCGCCCGATTACAATGGTGTGTGTACTTTTCCCCTAGGCCATTGCAGTTATTGGTTTCGAGTATCAGACTTGCGAAAATTTTGATGGTTTCTCAAACATTCCTTAACTCCAAACTCCGATATTTCGCGAACGGATTGACGAACTTGAGGAAATCCTGACGCATCTGAAAGTAGAAACTTGCCCGATTACAATGGTGTGTGTACTTTTCCCCTAGGCCATTCCAGTTATTGGTTTCGAGTATCAGATTCCGAAAATTTTGATGGTTTCTCAACCATTCCTTAACTTCAAACTCCCATATCTCGCGAACGGATTGACGAACTCGAGAAATTCCTGTTGCATCTGAAAGTAGAAACTTGCCCGATTACAATGGTGTGTGTACTTTTCCCCTAGGCCATTCCAGTTATTGGTTTCGAGTATCAGACTTGCGAAAATTTTGATGGTTTCTCAACCATTCCATAACTTCAAACTCACATATATGCGAACGGATTGACGAACTCGAGAAATTCCTGTTGCATCTGAAAGCAGAAACTCGCCCGATTACAAAGGTTTGTGCATTTTTGCCCTAGGCCATAGTAGTTATTGGTTTCGAGTATCAGATTCCGAAAATTTTGATGGTTTCTCAACCATTCCTCAATTTCAAACTCGCATATCTCGCGAACGGATTGACGGACTAGAGAAATTCCTGTTGCATCTGAAAGCAGAAACTCGCCCGATTACAACGGTGTAGCTGCTCGTGGTAGATCTCGAGGATCTTTCGAGCATTGAATGTGTTTGCACGATGGGTGCCGACTATAGATGACTCGAAGGACCACCTTCCCGTTGGAAGGACTAACTGTTGTTGATCGTTGTCCACTAGGCTGGACCGATGGAGGTTGTAACGCCGCCTTCGAGGTCTCCGCCGCTTGCTGCTCTCACGTCCAGGGGGGTGTTGAGCGTTGTCCTCACACACGGCGCCTCACTGGATGCACAAGTCGGTTGCCGAACTTCCTCGAAGGTCCAGGATTCCGTGGAGGCTCGAGGGATTGCTGGTAATTCCCTCGAGGAGTGCAAGTTCTTTGTGGGAACTAACGCCGGAAGCTTCACACGTCAATCCGTGCGTTCAGGCCAAAACTCTAACCGTGATCTCTTAGCTGTACTCTGTACGCCTTGGTTGTAAGCCCTTGGCGATACTCTGTACACTCTAGTCGTCGACCCTTGGTTCTATTGTCTTGGTGGTATTCTGTGCAACTAGTCTAAGATTTCTCGGGTCAGTGCAAACGTCGCCTCGGTTCGCCCTACTCCCTTGAATTAAGGGTGGGTGGCGACGAATGCCTGACCAATTACGACGGGTCCTAGTCCCGCCGAATCTAGGACATGCCCATCGCTATGGGGCTTAGGTGGGGGCGTCGCGACGTAGACAGGGTGTCCAAACCCCTGCAGGCCTGGGCTGGAATTTTCCAGCATCCCGAATGACGCAACAAGCGGCGCTAGGGCCTCGCGTGCCAGGCGATGCAGAGGGTCCCTGTCCAAGTGCCTGCAGTGTTTTATGACGGGAAATAGCTATCACTTGCTCCGTGCCTCGAGTCGAACAACAAATAAACTCACCTTCGGTGACAGGCCCGTGCCGTAGCCATGTGGACAATTTCTCTAACAAACTCGAAGCACGGTCCCGCCATAAAACGCAGCTGCAAGCCTCTACAAACGGTATGTGTATTTTTGCCCTGGACCATAGTAGTTATTGGTTTCGAGTATCAGATTCCGAAAATTTTGATGGTTTCTCAGCCATTCCTTAACTTCAAACTCCCATATCTCGCGAACGGATTGGCGAAATCGAGAAATTCCTGTTGCATCTGAAAGTAGTAACTTGCCCGATTACAATGGTGTGTGTACTTTTCCCCTAGGCCATTCCAGTTATTGGTTTCGAGTATCAGACTTGCGAAAATTTTGATGGTTTCTCAACCATTCCATAACTTCAAACTCCCATATATGCGAACGGATTGACGAAATCGAGACATTCCTTTCGCATCTGAAAGCAGAAACTCGCCCGATTACAACGGGATGTGCATTTTTGCCCTAGGCCATAGTAGTTATTGGTTTCGAGTATAAGACATGCGAAAATTTTGATGGTTTCTCAACCATTCCTTAACTTCAAACTCCCATACCTCGCGAACGGATTGACGAACTCGAGAAATTCCTGTTGCATCTGAAAGCAGAAACTCGCCCGATTACAACGGTATGTGTTCTTTTCCCCTAGCCCATTCCAGTTATTCGTTTCTAGCATCAGAATTGCGAAAATTTTGATATTTTCTCAACCGTCTCTTAACTCCAAACTCCCATATCTCGCGTACGGATTGACGAACTCGAGAAATTCCTGTTGCATCTGAAAGCAGAAACTCGCCCGATTACAATGGTGTGTGTACTTTTCCCTTAGGCCATTCCAGTTATTGGTTTCGTGTATCAGACTTGCGAAATTTTTGATTGTGTCTCAACCATTCCTTAACTTCAAACTCCCATATCTCGCGAACGGATTGACGAACTCGAGAAATTCCTATTGCATCTGAAGGCAGAAACTCGCCCGATTACAATGGTGTGTGTACTTTTCCCCTAGGCCATTGCAGTTATTGGTTTCGAGTATCAGACTTGCGAAAACTTTGATGGTTTCTCAACAATTCCTTAACTTCAAACTCCCATATCTCGCGAACGGATTGACGAACTCGAAAAATTCCTGTTGCATCTGAAAGTAGAAATTTGCCCGATTACAATGGTGTGTGTACTTTTCCCCTAGGCCATTCCAGTTGTTGGTTTCGAGTATCAGACTTGCGAAAATTTTGATGGTTTCTCAACCATTCCATAACTTCAAACTCCCATATCACGCGAACGGATTGACGAACTCGAGAAATTACTGTTGCATCTGAAAGCAGAAACTCGCCCGATTACAACGGTGTGTGTACTTTTCCCCTAGGCCATTCCAGTTATTGGTTTCGAGTATCAGACTTGCGAAAATTTTGATGGTTTCTCAACCATTCCTCAATTTCAAACTCGCATACCTCGCGAACGGATTGACGAACTCGAGAAGTTCCTGTCGCCTCTGAAAGTAGATACTTGCCCGATTACAATGGTGTGTGTACTTTTCCCCTAGGTCATTCCAATTATTCGTTTCTAGCATCAGAATTGCGAAAATTTTGATGGTTTCTCAGCAATTCTTTAACTTCAAACTCCCATATCTCGCGAACGGATTGACTTACTCGAGAAATTCCTATTGCATCTGAAAGTAGATACTCGCCCGATTACAAAGGTATGTGCATTTTTCCCCTAGGCAATGGTAGTTATTGGTTTCGAATACCAGACTTGCGAAATTTGTGATGGTTTCTCAACCATTCCTTAACTTCAAACTCCCATATCTCGCGAACGGATTGACGAACTCGAGAAATTCCTGTTGCATCTGAAACCAGAAACTCGTCCGATTTCAACGGTATGTGTACTTTCCCCTAGGCCATTCCAGTTATTGGTTTCGAGTATCACACTTGCGAAAATTTTGATGGTTTCTCAACCATTCCTTAACTTCAAACTCCCATATCTCGCGAACGGATTGGCGAACTCGAGAAAGTCCTGTTGCATCTGAAAGTAGAAACTCGCCCCATTACAATGGTGTATATACTTTGCCCCTAGGCCGTTCCAGTTATTGGTTTCGAGTATCAGACTTGCGAAAATTTTGATGGTTTCTCAAGCATTTCTTAACGTCAAACTCCCATATCTCGCGAACGGATTGACGAACTCAATTATTTCCTGTTGCATCTGAAAGTAGAAAGTCTACCGATTACAATGGTGTGTGTACTTTTCCCCTAGGCCATTCCAGTTATTGGTTTCGAGTATCACACTTGCGCAAATTTTGATGGTTTCTCAACCATTCCTTAACTTCAAACTCCCATATCTCGCGAACGGATTGACGATCTCGAGAAATTCCTGTTGCATTTGAAAGTAGAAACTGGCCCGATTACAATGGTGTGTGTACTTTTCCCCTAGGCAGTTCCGGTTATTGGTTTCGAGTATCAGATTTGCGAAAATTTTGGTGGTTTCTCAACCATTCCTTAACTTCAAACTCTCATATCTCGCGAACGGATTGGCGAACTCGAGAAGTTCCAGTCGCCTCTGAAAGTAGATACTTGCGCGATTACAATGGTGTGTGTATTTTTCCCCTCGGTCATTCCAGTTATTCGTTTCTAGCATCAGAATTGCGAAAATTTTGATGGTTTCTCTACCATTCCTTAACTTCAAACTCTCATATCTCGCGAACGGATTGGCGAACTCGAGAAGTTCCTGTCGCCTCTGAAAGTAGATACTTGCCCGATTACAATGGTGTGTGTACTTTTCCCCTAGGTCATTCCCGTTGTTCGTTTCTAGCATCAGAATTGCGAAAATTTTGATGGTTTCTCTACCATTCCTTAACTTCAAACTCCCATATCTCGCGAACGGATTGACGAACTCGAGAAATTCCTGTTGCATTTGAAAGTAGAAACTGGCCCGATTACAATGGTGTGTGTACTTTTCCCCTAGGCCGTTCCGGTTATTGGTTTCGAGTATCAGACTTCCGAACATTTTGATGGTTTCTCAACCATTCCTCAACTTCAAACTCCGATACCTCGCGAACGGATTGGCGAACTCGAGAAATTCCTGCTGCATTTGAAAGTAGAAACTGGCCCGATTACAATGGTGTGTGTACTTTTCCCCTAGGCCGTTCCGGTTATTGGTTTCGAGTATCCGGCTTGCGAAAATTTTGATGGTTTCTCAACCATTCCTTAATTTCAAACTCCCATATCTCGCGAACGGATTGACGAGCTCGAGAAATTCCTGTTGCATCTGAAAGTATAAACTCGCCCGATTACAAAGGTATGTGTATTTTTCCCCTGGGGCTTTGTAGTTATTGGTTTCGAGTATCAGACTTGAGAAAATTTTGATGGTTTCACAACCATTCCTTAACTTCAAACTCCCATATCTCGCGAACGGATTGACGAACTCGAGGAATTCCTGTTGCATCTGAAAGTAGAAACTCGCCCCATTACAATGGTGTGTGTACTTTTCCCCTAGGCCATTCCAGTTATTGGTTTCGAGTATCAGTTTAGCGAAAATTTTGATGGTTTCTCAACCGTTCCTTAATTTCGAACTCCCATATCTCGCGAACGGATTGACGAGCTCGAGAAATTCCTGTTGCATCTGCAAGTATAAACTCGCCCGAGTGCAAAGGTATGTGTATTTTTTCCCTAGGGCATTGTAGTTATTGGTTTCGAGTATCAGACTTGCGAAAATTTTGATGGTTTCTCAAGCATTCCTTAACTTCAAACTCCCATATCTCGCGAACGGATTGGCGAACTCGAGATAGTCCTGTTGCATCTGAAAGTAGAAACTCGCCCCATTACAATGGTGTGTATACTTTGCCCTTAGGCCGTTCCAGTTATTGGTTTCGAGTATCAGACTTGCGAAAATTTTGATGGTTTCTCAAGCATTCCTTAACATCAAACTCCCATATCTCGCGAACGGATTGACGAACTCAATTATTTCCTGTTGCATCTGAAAGTAGAAAGTCTACCGATTACAATGGTGTGTGTACTTTTCCCCTAGGCCATTCCAGTTATTGGTTTCGAGTATCACACTTGCGCAAATTTTGATGGTTTCTCAAGCATTCCTTAACTTCAAACTCCCATATCTCGCGAACGGATTGGCGAACTCGAGAAAGTCCTGTTGCATCTGAAAGTAGAAACTCGCCCCATTACAATGGTGTGTATACTTTGCCCCTAGGCCGTTCCAGTTATTGGTTTCGAGTATCAGACTTGCGAAAATTTTGATGGTTTCTCAAGCATTCCTTAACGTCAAACTCCCATATCTCGCGAACGGATTGACGAACTCAATTATTTCCTGTTGCATCTGAAAGTAGAAAGTCTACCGATTACAATGGTGTGTGTACTTTTCCCCTAGGCCATTCCAGTTATTGGTTTCGAGTATCACACTTGCGCAAATTTTGATGGTTTCTCAAACATTCCTTAACTTCAAACTCCCATATCTCGCGAACGGATTGACGAACTCGAGGAATTCCTGTTGCATCTGAAAGTAGAAACTCGCCCCATTACAATGGTGTGTGTACTTTTCCCCTAGGCCATTCCAGTAATTGGTTTCGCGTATCAGTTTAGCGAAAATTTTGATGGTTTCTCAACCGTTCCTTAATTTCGAACTCCCATATCTCGCGAACGGATTGACGAGCTCGAGAAATTCCTGTTGCATCTGAAAGTATAAACTCGCCCGATTGCAAAGGTATGTGTATTTTTTCCCTAGGGCATTGTAGTTATTGGTTTCGAGTATCAGACTTGCGAAAATTTTGATGGTTTCTCAAGCATTCCTTAACTTCAAACTCCCATATCTCGCGAACGGATTGACGAACTCGAGAAATTCCTGTTGCATTTGAAAGTAGAAACTTGCCCGATTACAACGGTGTGTGTACTTTTCCCCTAGGCCGTTCCAGTTATTGGTTTCGAGTATCAGACTTGCGAAAATTTTGATGGTTTCTCAACCATTCCTTAACTTCAAACTCCCATATCTCGCGAACGGATTGGCGAACTCGAGAAAGTCCTGTTGCATCTGAAAGTAGAAACTCGCCCCATTACAATGGTATATATACTTTGCCCCTAGGCCGTTCCAGTTATTGGTTTCGAGTATCAGACTTGCGAAAATTTTGATGGTTTCTCAAGCATTCCTTAACGTCAAACTCCCATATCTCGCGAACGGATTGACGAACTCAATTATTTCCTGTTGCATCTGAAAGTAGAAAGTCTACCGATTACAATGGTGTGTATACTTTTCCCCTAGGTCATTCCATTTATTCGTTTCTAGCATCAGAATTGCGAAAATTTTGATGGTTTCTCAGCAATTCTTTAACCACAGACTCCCATATCTCGCGAACGGATTGACGAACTCGAGAAATTCCTATTGCATCTGAAAGTAGATTCTCGCCCGATTACAAAGGTATGTGCATTTTTCCCCTAGGCAATGGTAGTTATTGGTTTCGAATATCAGACTTGCGAAATTTGTGATGGTTTCTCAACCATTCCTTAACTTCAAACTCCCATATCTCGCGAACGGATTGACGAACTCGAGAAATTCCTGTTGCATCTGAAACCAGAAACTCGTCCGATTTCAACGGTATGTGTACTTTTCCCCTAGGCCATTCCAGTAATTGGTTTCGAGTATCACACTTGCGCAAATTTTGATGGTTTCTCAACCATTCCTTAACTTCAAACTCCCATATCTCGCGAACGGATTGACGAACTCGAGAAATTCCTGTTGCATTTGAAAGTAGAAACTGGCCCGATTACAATGGTGTGTGTACTTTTCCCCTAGGTCATTCCCGTTATTCGTTTCTAGCATCAGAATTGCGAAAATTTTGATGGTTTCTCTACCATTCCTTAACTTCAAACTCCCATATCTCGCGAACGGATTGACGAACTCGAGAAATTCCTGTTGCATTTGAAAGTAGAAACTGGCCCGATTACAATGGTGTGTGTACTTTTCCCCTAGGCCGTTCCGGTTATTGGTTTCGAGTATCAGACTTCCGAACATTTTGATGGTTTCTCAACCATTCCTTAACTTCAAACTCCGATACCTCGCGAACGGATTGGCGAACTCGAGAAATTCCTGTTGCATTTGAAAGTAGAAACTGGCCCGATTACAATGGTGTGTGTACTTTTCCCCTAGGCCGTTCCGGTTATTGGTTTCGAGTATCCGGCTTGCGAAAATTTTGATGGTTTCTCAACCATTCCTTAATTTCAAACTCCCATATCTCGCGAACGGATTGACGAACTCGAGGAATTCCTGTTGCATCTGAAAGTAGAAACTCGCCCCATTACAATGGTGTGTGTACTTATCCCCTAGGCCATTCCAGTTATTGGTTTCGAGTATCAGTTTAGCGAAAATTTTGATGGTTTCTCAACCGTTCCTTAATTTCGAACTCCCATATCTCGCGAACGGATTGACGAGCTCGAGAAATTCCTGTTGCATCTGAAAGTATAAACTCGCCCGATTGCAAAGGTATGTGTATTTTTTCCCTAGGGCATTGTAGTTATTGGTTTCGAGTATCAGACTTGCGAAAATTTTGATGGTTTCTCAAGCATTCCTTAACTTCAAACTCCCATATCTCGCGAACGGATTGGCGAACTCGAGAAAGTCCTGTTGCATCTGAAAGTAGAAACTCGCCCTATTACAATGGTGTATATACTTTGCCCCTAGGCCGTTCCAGTTATTGGTTTCGAGTATCAGACTTGCGAAAATTTTGATGGTTTCTCAAGCATTCCTTAACGTCAAACTCCCATATCTCTCGAACGGATTGACGAACTCATTTATTTCCTGTTGCATCTGAAAGTAGAAAGTCTACCGATTACAATGGTGTGTGTACTTTTCCCCTAGGCCATTCCAGTTATTGGTTTCGAGTATCACACTTGCGCAAATTTTGATGGATTCTCAACCATTCCTTAACTTCAAACTCCCATATCTCGCGAACGGATTGACGATCTCGAGAAATTCCTGTTGCATTTGAAAGTAGAAACTGGCCCCATTACAATGGTGTTTGTACTTTTCCCCTAGGCAGTTCCGGTTATTGGTTTCGAGTATCAGATTTGCGAAAATTTTGGTGGTTTCTCAACCATTCCCTAACTTCAAACACTCATATCTCGCGAACGGATTGGCGAACTCGAGAAGTTCCAGTCGCCTCTGAAAGTAGATACTTGCCCGATTACAATGGTGTGTGTACTTTTCCCCTAGGTCATTCCAGTTATTCGTTTCTAGCATCAGAATTGCGAAAATTTTGATGGTTTCTCTACCATTCCTTAAATTCAAACTCCCATATCTCGCGAACGGATTGACGAACTCGAGAAATTCCTGTTGCATTTGAAAGTAGAAACTGGCCCGATTACAATGGTGTGTGTACTTTTCCCCTAGGCCGTTCCGGTTATTGGTTTTGAGTATCAGACTTGCGAAAATTTTGGTGGTTTCTCAACCATTCCTTAACTTCAAACTCTCATATCTCGCGAACGGTTTGGCGAACTCGAGAAGTTCCTGCCGCCTCTGAAAGTAGATACTTGCCCGATTACAATGGTGTGTGTACTTTTCCCCTAGGTCATTCCCGTTATTCGTTTCTAGCATCAGAATTGCGAAAATTTTGATGGTTTCTCTACCATTCCTTAACTTCAAACTCCCATATCTCGCGAACGGATTGACGAACTCGAGAAATTCCTGTTGCATTTGAAAGTAGAAACTGGCCCGATTACAATGGTGTGTGTACTTTTCCCCTAGGCCGTTCCGGTTATTGGTTTCGAGTATCAGACTTCCGAACATTTTGATGGTTTCTCAACCATTCCTTAACTTCAAACTCCGATACCTCGCGAACGGATTGGCGAACTCGAGAAATTCCTGTTGCATTTGAAAGTAGAAACTGGCCCGATTACAATGGTGTGTGTACTTTTCCCCTAGGCCGTTCCGGTTATTGGTTTCGAGTATCCGGCTTGCGAAAATTTTGATGGTTTCTCAACCATTCCTTAATTTCAAACTCCCATATCTCGCGAACGGATTGACGAGCTCGAGAAATTCCTGTTGCATCTGAAAGTATAAACTCGCCCGATTACAAAGGTATGTGTATTTTTCCCCTAGGACTTTGTAGTTATTGGTTTCGAGTATCAGACTTGAGAAAATTTTGATGGTTTCTCAACCATTCCTTAACTTCAAACTCCCATATCTCGCGAACGGATTGACGAACTCGAGGAATTCCTGTTGCATCTGAAAGTAGAAACTCGCCCCATTACAATGGTGTGTGTACTTTTCCCCTAGGCCATTCCAGTAATTGGTTTCGAGTATCAGTTTAGCGAAAATTTTGATGGTTTCTCAACCGTTCCTTAATTTCGAACTCCCATATCTCGCGAACGGATTGACGAGCTCGAGAAATTCCTGTTGCATCTGAAAGTATAAACTCGCCCGATTGCAAAGGTATGTGTATTTTTTCCCTAGGGCATTGTAGTTATTGGTTTCGAGTGTCAGACTTGCGAAAATTTTGATGGTTTCTCAAGCATTCCTTAACTTCAAACTCCCATATCTCGCGAACGGATTGGCGAACTCGAGAAAGTCCTGTTGCATCTGTAAGTAGAAAGTCGCCCCATTACAATGGTGTATATACTTTGCCCCTAGGGCGTTCCAGTTATTGGTTTCGAGTATCAGACTTGCGAAAATTTTGATGGTTTCTCAAGCATTCCTTAACGTCAAACTCCCATATCTCGCGAACGGATTGACGAACTCAATTATTTCCTGTTGCATCTGAAAGTAGAAAGTCTACCGATTACAATGGTGTGTATACTTTTCCCCTAGGTCATTCCAGTTATTCGTTTCTAGCATCAGAATTGCGAAAATTTTGATGGTTTCTCAGCAATTCTTTAACTTCAGACTCCCATATCTCGCGAACGGATTGACGAACTCGAGAAATTCCTATTGCATCTGAAAGTAGATACTCGCCCGATTACAAAGGTATGTGCATTTTTCCCCTAGGCAATGGTAGTTATTGGTTTCGAATATCAGACTTGCGAAATTTGTGATGGTTTCTCAACCATTCCTTAACTTCAAACTCCCATATCTCGCGAACGGATTGACGAACTCGAGAAATTCCTGTTGCATCTGAAACCAGAAACTCGTCCGATTTCAACGGTATGTGTACTTTTCCCCTAGGCCATTCCAGTTATTGGTTTCGAGTATCAAACTTGCGAAAATTTTGATGGTTTCTCAACCATTCCTTAACTTCAAACTCCCATATCTCGCGAACGGATTGACGAACTCGAGAAATTCCTGTTGCATTTGAAAGTATAAACTCGCCCGATTACAAAGGTATGTGTATTTTTCCACTAGGGCTTTGTAGTTATTGGTTTCGAGTATCAGACTTGCGAAAATTTTGATGGTTTCTCAAGCATACCTTAACGTCAAACTCCCATATCTCGCGAACGGATTGACGAACTCAATTATTTCCTGTTGCATCTGAAAGTAGAAAGTCTACCGATTACAATGGTGTGTATACTTTTCCCCTAGGTCATTCCAGTTATTCGTTTCTAGCATCAGAATTGCGAAAATTTTGATGGTTTCTCAGCAATTCCTTAACTTCAAACTCCCATATCTCGCGAACGGATTGACGAACTAAGTGCATCTGAAAGTAGATACTCGCCTGATTACAAAGGTATGTGCATTTTTCCCCTAGGCAATGGTAGTTATTGGTTTCGAATATCAGACTTGCGAAATTTGTGATTGTTTCTCAACCATTCCTTAACTTCAAACTCCCATATCTCGCGAACGGATTGACGAACTCGAGAAATTCCTGTTGCATCTGAAACCAGAAACTCGTCCGATTTCAACGGTATGTGTACTTTTCCCCTAGGCCATTCCAGTTATTGGTTTCGAGTATCACACTTGCGAAAATTTAGATGGTTTCTCAACCATTCCTTAACTTCAAACTCCCATATCTCGCGAACGGATTGACGAGCTCGAGAAATTCCTGTTGCATCTGAAAGTATAAACTCGCCCGATTACATTGGTATGTGTATTTTTCCCCTAGGGCTTTGTAGTTATTGGTTTCGAGTATCAGACTTGAGAAAATTTTGATGGTTTCTCAACCATTCCTTAACTTCAAACTCCCATATCTCGCGAACGGATTGGCGAACTCGAGAAAGTCCTGTTGCATCTGAAAGTAGAAACTCGCCCCATTACAATGGTGTATATACTTTGCCCCTAGGCCGTTCCAGTTATTGGTTTCGAGTATCAGACTTGCGAAAATTTTGACGGTTTCTCAAGCATTCCTTAACGTCAAACTCCCATATCTCGCGAACGGATTGACGAACTCAATTATTTCCTGTTGCATCTGAAAGTAGAAAGTCTACCGATTACAATGGTGTGTGTGCTTTTCCCCTAGGCCATTCCAGTTATTGGTTTCGAGGATCACACTTGCGCAAATTTTGATGGTTTCTCAACCATTCCTTAACTTCAAACTCCCATATCTCGCGAACGGATTGACGATCTCGAGAAATTCCTGTTGCATTTGAAAGTAGATACTTGCCCGATTACAATGGTGTGTGTACTTTTCCCCTAGGTCATTCCAGTTATTCGTTTCTAGCATCAGAATTGCGAAAATTTTGATGGTTTCTCTACCATTCCTTAACTTCAAACTCCCATATCTCGCGAACGGATTGACGAGCTCGAGAAATTCCTGTTGCATCTGAAAGTATAAACTCGCCCGATTACAAAGGTATGTGTATTTTTCCACTAGGGCTTTGTAGTTATTGGTTTCGAGTATCAGACTTGCGAAAATTTTGATGGTTTCTCAAACATTCCTTAACTTCAAACTCCCATATCTCGCTATCGGATTGACGAACTCGAGAAATTCCTGTTGCATCTGAAAGTATAAACTCGCCCGATTACAAAGGTATGTGTATTTTTCCCCTAGGGCTTTGTAGTTATTGGTTTCGAGTATCAGACTTGAGAAAATTTTGATGGTTTCTCAACCATTCCTTAACTTCAAACTCCCATATCTCGCGAACGGATTGACGAACTCGAGGAATTCCTGTTGCATCTGAAAGTAGAAACTCGCCCCATTACAATGGTGTGTGTACTTTTCCCCTAGGCCATTCCAGTAATTGGTTTCGAGTATCAGTTTAGCGAAAATTTTGATGGTTTCTCAACCGTTCCTTAATTTCGAACTCCCATATCTCGCGAACGGATTGACGAGCTCGAGAAATTCCTGTTGCATCTGAAAGTATAAACTCGCCCGATTGCAAAGGTATGTGTATTTTTTCCCTAGGGCATTGTAGTTATTGGTTTCGAGTATCAGACTTGCGAAAATTTTGATGGTTTCTCAAGCATTCCTTAACTTCAAACTCCCATATCTCGCGAACGGATTGACGAACTCGAGAAATTCCTGTTGCATTTGAAAGTAGAAACTTGCCCGATTACAACGGTGTGTGTACTTTTCCCCTAGGCCGTTCCAGTTATTGGTTTCGAGTATCAGACTTGCGAAAATTTTGATGGTTTCTCAACCATTCCTTAACTTCAAACTCCCATATCTCGCGAACGGATTGGCGAACTCGAGAAAGTCCTGTTGCATCTGAAAGTAGAAAATCGCCCCATTACAATGGTGTGTGTACTTTTCCCCTAGGCCATTCCAGTAATTGGTTTCGAGTATCAGTTTAGCGAAAATTTTGATGGTTTCTCAACCGTTCCTTAATTTCGAACTCCCATATCTCGCGAACGGATTGACGAGCTCGAGAAATTCCTGTTGCATCTGAAAGTATAAACTCGCCCGATTGCAAAGGTATGTGTATTTTTTCCCTAGGGCATTGTAGTTATTGGTTTCGAGTATCAGACTTGCGAAAATTTTGATGGTTTCTCAAGCATTCCTTAACTTCAAACTCCCATATCTCGCGAACGGATTGACGAACTCGAGAAATTCCTGTTGCATTTGAAAGTAGAAACTTGCCCGATTACAACGGTGTGTGTACTTTTCCCCTAGGCCGTTCCAGTTATTGGTTTCGAGTATCAGACTTGCGAAAATTTTGATGGTTTCTCAACCATTCCTTAACTTCAAACTCCCATATCTCGCGAACGGATTGGCGAACTCGAGAAAGTCCTGTTGCATCTGAAAGTAGAAACTCGCCCCATTACAATGGTGTATATACTTTGCCGCTAGGCCGTTCCAGTTATTGGTTTCGAGTATCAGACTTGCGAAAATTTGGATGGTTTCTCAAGCATTCCTTAACGTCAAACTCCCATATCTCGCGAACGGATTGACGAACTCAATTATTTCCTGTTGCATCTGAAAGTAGAAAGTCTACCGATTACAATGGTGTGTATACTTTTCCCCTAAGTCATTCCAGTTATTCGTTTCTAGCATCAGAATTGCGAAAATTTTGATGGATTCTCAGCAATTCTTTAACCACAGACTCCCATATCTCGCGAACGGATTGACGAACTCGAGAAATTCCTATTGCATCTGAAAGTAGATACTCGCTCGATTACAAAGGTATGTGCATTTTTCCCCTAGGCAATGGTAGTTATTGGTTTCGAATATCAGACTTGCGAAATTTGTGATGGTTTCTCAACCATTCCTTAACTTCAAACTCCCATATCTCGCGAACGGATTGACGAACTCGAGAAATTCCTGTTGCATCTGAAACCAGAAACTCGTCCGATTTCAACGGTATGTTTACTTTTCCCCTAGGCCATTCCAGTTATTGGTTTCGAGTATCACACTTGCGCAAATTTTGATGGTTTCTCAACAATTCCTTAACTTCAAACTCCCATATCTCGCGAACGGATTGACGAACTCGAGAAATTCCTGTTGCATTTGAAAGTAGAAACTGGCCCGATTACAATGGTGTGTGTACTTTTCCCCTAGGCCGTTCCGGTTATTGGTTTCGAGTATCAGACTTCCGAACATTTTGATGGTTTCTCAACCATTCCTTAACTTCAAACTCCGACACCTCGCGAACGGATTGGCGAACTCGAGAAATTCCTGTTGCATTTGAAAGTAGAAACTGGCCCGATTACAATGGTGTGTGTACTTTTCCCCTAGGCCGTTCCGGTTATTGGTTTCGAGTATCAGACTTCCGAACATTTTGATGGTTTCTCAACCATTCCTTAACTTCAAACTCCGACACCTCGCGAACGGATTGGCGAACTCGAGAAATTCCTGTTGCATTTGAAAGTAGAAACTGGCCCGATTACAACGGTGTGTGTACTTTTCCCCTAGGCCGTTCCGGTTATTGGTTTCGAGTATCCGGCTTGCGAAAATTTTGATGGTTTCTCAACCATTCCTTAATTTCAAACTCCCATATCTCGCGAACGGATTGACGAACTCGAGGAATTCCTGTTGCATCTGAAAGTAGAAACTCGCCCCATTACAATGGTGTGTGTACTTATCCCCTAGGCCATTCCAGTTATTGGTTTCGAGTATCAGTTTAGCGAAAATTTTGATGGTTTCTCAACCGTTCCTTAATTTCGAACTCCCATATCTCGCGAACGGATTGTCGAGCTCGAGAAATTCCTGTTGCATCTGAAAGTATAAACTCGCCCGATTGCAATGGTATGTGTATTTTTTCCCTAGGGCATTGTAGTTATTGGTTTCGAGTATCAGACTTGCGAAAATTTTGATGGTTTCTCAAGCATTCCTTAACTTCAAACTCCCATATCTCGCGAACGGATTGGCGAACTCGAGAAAGTCCTGTTGCATCTGAAAGTAGAAACTCGCCCTATTACAATGGTGTATATACTTTGCCCCTAGGCCGTTCCAGTTATTGGTTTCGAGTATCAGACTTGCGAAAATTTTGATGGTTTCTCAAGCATTCCTTAACTTCAAACTCCCATATCTCGCGAACGGATTGACGAGCTCGAGAAATTCCTGTTGCATCTGAAAGTATAAACTCGCCCGATTACAAAGGTATGTGTATTTTTCCCCTAGGGCTTTGTAGTTATTGGTTTCGAGTATCAGACTTGAGAAAATTTTGATGGTTTCTCTACCATTCCTTAACTTCAAACTCCCATATCTCGCGAACGGATTGACGAACTCGAGGAATTCCTGTTGCATCTGAAAGTAGAAACTCGCCCCATTACAATGGTGTCTGTACTTTTCCCCTAGGCCATTCCAGTAATTGGTTTCGACTATCAGTTTAGCGAAAATTTTGATGGTTTCTCAACCGTTCCTTAATTTCGAACTCCCATATCTCGCGAACGGATTGACGAGCTCGAGAAATTCCTGTTGCATCTGAAAGTATAAACTCGCCCGATTGCAAAGGTATGTGTATTTTTTCCCTAGGGCATTGTAGTTATTGGTTTCGAGTGTCAGACTTGAGAAAATTTTGATGGTTTCTCTACCATTCCTTAACTTCAAACTCCCATATCTCGCGAACGGATTGACGAACTCGAGGAATTCCTGTTGCATCTGAAAGTAGAAACTCGCCCCATTACAATGGTGTCTGTACTTTTCCCCTAGGCCATTCCAGTAATTGGTTTCGACTATCAGTTTAGCGAAAATTTTGATGGTTTCTCAACCGTTCCTTAATTTCGAACTCCCATATCTCGCGAACGGATTGACGAACTCGAGAAATTCCTGTTGCATTTGAAAGTAGAAACTTGCCCGATTACAACGGTGTGTGTACATTTCCCCTAGGCCGTTCCAGTTATTGGTTTCGAGTATCAGACTTGCGAAAATTTTGATGGTTTCTCAACCATTCCTTAACTTCAAACTCCCATATCTCGCGAACGGATTGGCGAACTCGAGAAATTCCTGTTGCATTTGAAAGTAGAAACTGGCCCGATTACAATGGTGTGTGTACTTTTCCCCTAGGCCGTTCCGGTTATTGGTTTCGAGTATCCGGCTTGCGAAAATTTTGATGGTTTCTCAACCATTCCTTAATTTCAAACTCCCATATCTCGCGAACGGATTGACGAGCTCGAGAAATTCCTGTTGCATCTGAAAGTATAAACTCGCCCGATTACAAAGGTATGTGTATTTTTCCCCTAGGGCTTTGTAGTTATTGGTTTCGAGTATCAGACTTGAGAAAATTTTGATGGTTTCTCAACCATTCCTTAACTTCAAACTCCCATATCTCGCGAACGGATTGACGAACTCGAGGAATTCCCTTTGCATCTGAAAGTAGAAACTCGCCCCATTACAATGGTGTCTGTACTTTTCCCCTAGGCCATTCCAGTAATTGGTTTCGAGTATCAGTTTAGCGAAAATTTTGATGGTTTCTCAACCGTTCCTTAATTTCGAACTCCCATATCTCGCGAACGGATTGACGAGCTCGAGAAATTCCTGTTGCATCTGAAAGTATAAACTCGCCCGATTGCAAAGGTATGTGTATTTTTTCCCTAGGGCATTGTAGTTATTGGTTTCGAGTGTCAGACTTGCGAAAATTTTGATGGTTTCTCAAGCATTCCTTAACTTCAAACTCCCATATCTCGCGAACGGATTGACGAACTCGAGAAATTCCTGTTGCATTTGAAAGTAGAAACTTGCCCGATTACAACGGTGTGTGTACATTTCCCCTAGGCCGTTCCAGTTATTGGTTTCGAGTATCAGACTTGCAAAAATTTTGATGGTTTCTCAACCATTCCTTAACTTCAAACTCCCATAACTCGCGAACGGATTGGCGAACTCGAGAAATTCCTGTTGCATTTGAAAGTAGAAACTGGCCCGATTACAATGGTGTGTGTACTTTTCCCCTAGGCCGTTCCGGTTATTGGTTTCGAGTATCCGGCTTGCGAAAATTTTGATGGTTTCTCAACCATTCCTTAATTTCAAACTCCCATATCTCGCGAACGGATTGACGAGCTCGAGAAATTCCTGTTGCATCTGAAAGTATAAACTCGCCCGATTACAAAGGTATGTGTATTTTTCCCCTAGGGCTTTGTAGTTATTGGTTTCGAGTATCAGACTTGAGAAAATTTTGATGGTTTCTCAAGCATTCCTTAACTTCAAACTCCCATATCTCGCGAACGGATTGACGAACTCGAGAAATTCCTATTGCATTTGAAAGTAGAAACTTGCCCGATTACAACGGTGTGTGTACATTTCCCCTAGGCCGTTCCAGTTATTGGTTTCGAGTATCAGACTTGCGAAAATTTTGATGGTTTCTCAACCATTCCTTAACTTCAAACTCCCATATCTCGCGAACGGATTGGCGAACTCGAGAAAGTCCTGTTGCATCTGAAAGTAGAAACTCGCCCCATTACAATGGTGTATATACTTTGCCCCTAGGCCGTTCCAGTTATTGGTTTCGAGTATCAGACTTGCGAAAATTTTGATGGTTTCTCAAACATTCCTTAACGTCAAACTCCCATATCTCGCGAACGGATTGACGAACTCAATTATTTCCTGTTGCATCTGAAAGTAGAAAGTCTACCGATTACAATGGTGTGTATACTTTTCCCCTAGGTCATTCCAGTTATTCGTTTCTAGCATCAGAATTGCGAAAATTTTGATGGTTTCTCAGCAATTCTTTAACTTCAGACTCCCATATCTCGCGAACGGATTGACGAACTCGAGAAATTCCTATTGCATCTGAAAGTAGATACTCGCCCGATTACAAAGGTATGTGCATTTTTCCCCTAGGCAATGGTAGTTATTGGTTTCGAATATCAGACTTGCGAAATTTGTGATGGTTTCTCAACCATTCCTTAACTTCAAACTCCCATATCTCGCGAACGGATTGACGAACTCGAGAAATTCCTGTTGCATCTGAAACCAGAAACTCGTCCGATTTCAACGGTATGTGTACTTTTCCCCTAGGCCATTCCAGTTATTGGTTTCGAGTATCAAACTTGCGAAAATTTTGATGGTTTCTCAACCATTCCTTAACTTCAAACTCCCATATCTCGCGAACGGATTGGCGAACTCGAGAAATTCCTGTTGCATTTGAAAGTAGAAACTGGCCCGATTACAATGGTGTGTGTACTTTTCCCCTAGGCCGTTCCGGTTATTGGTTTCGAGTATCCGGCTTGCGAAAATTTTGATGGTTTCTCAACCATTCCTTAACTTCAAACTCCCATATCTCGCGAACGGATTGACGAGCTCGAGAAATTCCTGTTGCATCTGAAAGTATAAACTCGCCCGATTACAAAGGTATGTGTATTTTTCCCCTGGGGCTTTGTAGTTATTGGTTTCGAGTATCAGACTTGAGAAAATTTTGATGGTTTCTCAACCATTCCTTAACTTCAAACTCCCATATCTCGCGAACGGATTGACGAACTCGAGGAATTCCTGTTGCATCTGAAAGTAGAAACTCGCCCCATTACAATGGTGTGTGTACTTTTCCCCTAGGCCATTCCAGTTATTGGTTTCGAGTATCAGTTTAGCGAAAATTTTGATGGTTTCTCAACCGTTCCTTAATTTCGAACTCCCATATCTCGCGAACGGATTGACGAGCTCGAGAAATTCCTGTTGCATCTGAAAGTATAAACTCGCCCGATTGCAAAGGTATTTGTATTTTTTCCCTAGGGCATTGTAGTTATTGGTTTCGAGTATCAGAGTTGCGAAAATTTTGATGGTTTCTCAAGCATTCCTTAACTTCAAACTCCCATATCTCGCGAACGGATTGACGATCTCAATTATTTCCTGTTGCATCTGAAAGTAGAAAGTCTACCGATTACAATGGTGTGTGTACTTATCCCCTAGGTCATTCCAGTTATTCGTTTCTAGCATCAGAATTGCGAAAATTTAGACGGTTTCTCAACGATTCCTTAACTTCAAACTCCCATATCTCGCGAACGGATTGACGAACTCGAGAAGTTCCTATTGCATCTGAAAGTAGAAACTCGCCCGATTACAAAGGTATGTGCATTTTTCCCCTAGGCAATGGTAGTTATTGGTTTCGAGTATCAGACTTGCGAAATTTGTGATGGTTTCTCAACCATTCCTTAACTTCAAACTCCCATATCTCGCGAACGGATTGACGAGCTCGAGAAATTCCTGTTGCATCTGAAAGTATAAACTCGCCCGATTACAAAGGTATGTGTATTTTTCCCCTAGGGCTTTGTAGTTATTGGTTTCGAGTATCAGACTTGCGAAAATTTTGATGGTTTCTCAACCATTCCTTAACTTCAAACTCCGATACCTTGCGAACGGATTGGCGAACTCGCGAAATTCCTGTTGCATTTGAAAGTAGAAACTGGCCCGATTACAATGGTGTGTGTACTCTTCCACTAGGCCGTTCCGGTTATTGGTTTCGAGTATCAGACTTGCGAAAATTTTGATGGTTTCTCAACCATTATTTAACTTCAAACTCCCATATCTCGCGAACGGATTGACGAGCTCGAGAAATTCCTGTTGCATCTGAATGTATAAACTCGCCCGATTACAAAGGTATGTGTATTTTTCCCCTAGGACTTTGTAGTTATTGTTTTCGTGTATCAGACTTGCGAAATTTGTGATGGTTTCTCAACCATTCCTTAACTTCAAACTCCCATATCTCGCGAACGGATTGACGAACTCGAGAAATTCCTGTTGCATCTGAAACCAGAAACTCGTCCGGTTACAACGATATGTGTATTTTTGCCCTAGGCCATAGTAGTTATTGGTTTCGAGTATCAGACTTGCGAAAATTTTGATGGTTTCTCAACCATTCTTTAACTTCAAACTCCGATAACTCGCGAACGGATTGGGGAACTCGGGAAGTTCCTGTCGCCTCTGAAAGTAGATACTTGCCCGATTACAATGGTGTGTGTACTTTTCCCCTAGGTCATTCCAGTTACTCGTTTCTAGCATCAGAATTGCGAAAATTTTGATGGTTTCTCAACCATTCCTTAACTTCAAACTACCATATCTCGCGAACGGATTGACGAACTCGAGAAGTTCCTATTGCATCTGAAAGTAGAAACTCGCCCAATTACAAAGGTATGTGCATTTTTCCCCTAGGCAATGGTAGTTATTGGTTTCGAGTATCAGACTTGCGAAATTTGTGATGGTTTCTCAACCGTTCCTTAACTTCAAACTCCCATATCTCGCGAACGGATTGACGAACTCGAGAAATTCCTGTTGCATCTGGAACCAGAAACTCGTCCGATTACAACGGTATGTGTATTTTTGCCCTAGGCCATAGTAGTTATTGGTTTCGAGTATCAGACTTGCGAAAATTTTGATGGTTTCTCAACCATTCCTTAACTTCAAACTCCGATACCTCGCGAACGGAATGGCGAACTCGAGAAATTCCTGTTGCATTTGAAAGTAGAAACTGGCCCGATTACAATGGTGTGTGTACTTTTCCCCTAAGCCTTTGTAGTTATTGGTTTCGATTATCAGACTTGCGACAATTTTGATGGTTTCTCAACCGTTCCTTAATTTCAAATCCCATATCTCGCGAACGGATTGACGAACTCGAGAAATTCCTGTTGTATCTAAAAGCAGAAACTCGCCCGATTACAACGGTATGTGTATTTTTGCCCTAGGCCATAGTAGTTATTGGTTTCGAGTGTCAGACTTGCCAAAATTTTGATGGTTTCTCAACCATTCTTTAACTTCAAACTCCGATACCTCGCGAACGGATTGGCGAATTCGAGAAGTTCCTGCCGCCTCTGAAAGTAGATACTTGCCCGATTACAATGGTGTGTGTACTTTTCCCCTAGGTCATTCCAGTTATTCGTTTCTAGCATCAGACTTGCGAAAATTTTGATGGTTTCTCAACCATTCCTTAACTTCACACTCCCATATCTCACGAACGGATTGACGAGCTCGAGAAATTCCTGTTGCATCTGAAAGTAGATACTCGCCCGATTACAAAGGTATGTGTAGTTTTCCCCTAGGCCTTTGTAGTTATTGGTTTCGAGTATCAGACTTCCGAAAATTTTGATGGATTCTCAAGCATTCCTTAACTTCAAACTCCCATATCTCGCGAACGGATTGACGAACTCGCTTATTTCCTGTTGCATCTGAAAGTAGAAAGTAGACCGATTACAATGGTGTGTGTACTTTTTCCCTACGTCATTCCAGTTATTCGTTTCTAGCATCAGAATTGCGAAAATTTTGATGGTTTCTCAACCATTCCTAAACTTCAAACTCCCATATCTCGCGAACGGATTGACGAACTCGAGAAATTCCTGTTGCATCTGAAAGTATAAACTCGCCCGATTACAAAGGTATGTGTATTTTTCCCCTAGGGCTTTGTAGTTATTGGTTTCGAGTATCAGACTTGCGAAAATTTTGATGGTTTCTCAACCATTCCTTAACTTCAAACTCCGATACCTTGCGAACGGATTGGCGAACTCGCGAAATTCCTGTTGCATTTGAAAGTAGAAACTGGCCCGATTACAATGGTGTGTGTACTCTTCCACTAGGCCGTTCCGGTTATTGGTTTCGAGTATCAGACTTGCGAAAATTTTGATGGTTTCTCAACCATTATTTAACTTCAAACTCCCATATCTCGCGAACGGATTGACGAGCTCGAGAAATTCCTGTTGCATCTGAATGTATAAACTCGCCCGATTACAAAGGTATGTGTATTTTTCCCCTAGGACTTTGTAGTTATTGTTTTCGTGTATCAGACTTGCGAAATTTGTGATGGTTTCTCAACCATTCCTTAACTTCAAACTCCCATATCTCGCGAACGGATTGACGAACTCGAGAAATTCCTGTTGCATCTGAAACCAGAAACTCGTCCGGTTACAACGATATGTGTATTTTTGCCCTAGGCCATAGTAGTTATTGGTTTCGAGTATCAGACTTGCGAAAATTTTGATGGTTTCTCAACCATTCTTTAACTTCAAACTCCGATAACTCGCGAACGGATTGGGGAACTCGGGAAGTTCCTGTCGCCTCTGAAAGTAGATACTTGCCCGATTACAATGGTGTGTGTACTTTTCCCCTAGGTCATTCCAGTTACTCGTTTCTAGCATCAGAATTGCGAAAATTTTGATGGTTTCTCAACCATTCCTTAACTTCAAACTACCATATCTCGCGAACGGATTGACGAACTCGAGAAGTTCCTATTGCATCTGAAAGTAGAAACTCGCCCAATTACAAAGGTATGTGCATTTTTCCCCTAGGCAATGGTAGTTATTGGTTTCGAGTATCAGACTTGCGAAATTTGTGATGGTTTCTCAACCGTTCCTTAACTTCAAACTCCCATATCTCGCGAACGGATTGACGAACTCGAGAAATTCCTGTTGCATCTGGAACCAGAAACTCGTCCGATTACAACGGTATGTGTATTTTTGCCCTAGGCCATAGTAGTTATTGGTTTCGAGTATCAGACTTGCGAAAATTTTGATGGTTCCTCAACCATTCCTTAACTTCAAACTCCGATACCTCGCGAACGGATTGGCGAACTCGAGAAATTCCTGTTGCATTTGAAAGTAGAAACTGGCCCGATTACAATGGTGTGTGTACTTTTGCCCTAAGCCTTTGTAGTTATTGGTTTCGATTATCAGACTTGCGACAATTTTGATGGTTTCTCAACCGTTCCTTAATTTCAAATCCCATATCTCGCGAACGGATTGACGAACTCGAGAAATTCCTGTTGTATCTAAAAGCAGAAACTCGCCCGATTACAACGGTATGTGTATTTTTGCCCTAGGCCATAGTAGTTATTGGTTTCGAGTGTCAGACTTGCCAAAATTTTGATGGTTTCTCAACCATTCTTTAACTTCAAACTCCGATACCTCGCGAACGGATTGGCGAATTCGAGAAGTTCCTGCCGCCTCTGAAAGTAGATACTTGCCCGATTACAATGGTGTGTGTACTTTTCCCCTAGGTCATTCCAGTTATTCGTTTCTAGCATCAGACTTGCGAAAATTTTGATGGTTTCTCAACCATTCCTTAACTTCACACTCCCATATCTCACGAACGGATTGACGAGCTCGAGAAATTCCTGTTGCATCTGAAAGTAGATACTCGCCCGATTACAAAGGTATGTGTAGTTTTCCCCTAGGCCTTTGTAGTTATTGGTTTCGAGTATCAGACTTCCGAAAATTTTGATGGTTTCTCAAGCATTCCTTAACTTCAAACTCCCATATCTCGCGAACGGATTGACGAACTCGCTTATTTCCTGTTGCATCTGAAAGTAGAAAGTAGACCGATTACAATGGTGTGTGTACTTTTTCCCTACGTCATTCCAGTTATTCGTTTCTAGCATCAGAATTGCGAAAATTTTGATGGTTTCTCAACCATTCCTAAACTTCAAACTCCCATATCTCGCGAACCGATTGACGAACTCGAGAAATTCCTGTTGCATCTAAAAGCAGAAACTCGCCCGATTACACCGGTATGTGTATTTTTGCGCTAGGCCATAGTAGTTACTGGTTTCGAGTATCAGACTTGCGAAAATTTTGATGGTTTCTCAACCATTCCTCAACTTCAGACTCCGATACCTCGCGAACGGATTGGCGAACTCGAGAAATTCCTGTTGCATTTGAAAGTAGAAACTGGCCCGATTACAATGGTGTGTGTACTTTTCCCCTAGGCCGTTCCGGTTATTGGTTTCGAGTATCAGACTTGCGAAAATTTTGATGGTTTCTCAACCATTCCTTAACTTCAAACTCCCATATCTCGCGAACGGATTGACTAGCTCGAGAAATTCCTGTTGCTTCTGAAAGTATAAACTCGCCCGATTACAAAGGTATGTGTATTTTTCCCCTAGGGCTTTGAAGTTATTGGTTTCGAGTATCAGACTTGCGAAAATTTTGATGGATTCTCAAGCATTCCTTAACTTCAAACTCCCATATCTCGCGAACGGATTGGCGAACTCGAGAAAGTCCTGTTGCATTAGAAAGTAGAAACTTGCCCGATGACAATGGTGTGTATACTTTGCCCCTAGGCCGTTCCAGTTAGTGGTTTCGAGTTTCAGACTTGCGAAAATTTTGATTGTTTCTCAACCATTCCTTAACTTCAAACTTCCATATCTCGCGAACGGATTGACGAGCTCGAGAAATTCCTGTTGCATCTGAAAGTATAAACTCGCCCGATTACAAAGGTATGTGTATTTTTCCACTAGGGCTTTGTAGTTATTGGTTTCGAGTATCAGACTTGCGAAAATTTTGATGGTTTCTCAAGCATACCTTAACGTCAAACTCCCATATCTCGCGAACGGATTGACGAACTCAATTATTTCCTGTTGCATCTGAAAGTAGAAAGTCTACCGATTACAATGGTGTGTATACTTTTCCCCTAGGTCATTCCAGTTATTCGTTTCTAGCATCAGAATTGCGAAAATTTTGATGGTTTCTCAGCAATTCCTTAACTTCAAACTCCCATATCTCGCGAACGGATTGACGAACTAAGTGCATCTGAAAGTAGATACTCGCCCGATTACAAAGGTATGTGCATTTTTCCCCTAGGCAATGGTAGTTATTGGTTTCGAATATCAGACTTGCGAAATTTGTGATTGTTTCTCAACCATTCCTTAACTTCAAACTCCCATATCTCGCGAACGGATTGACGAACTCGAGAAATTCCTGTTGCATCTGAAACCAGAAACTCGTCCGATTTCAACGGTATGTGTACTTTTCCCCTAGGCCATTCCAGTTATTGGTTTCGAGTATCACACTTGCGAAAATTTTGATGGTTTCTCAACCATTCCTTAACTTCAAACTCCCATATCTCGCGAACGGATTGACGAGCTCGAGAAATTCCTGTTGCATCTGAAAGTATAAACTCGCCCGATTACAATGGTATGTGTATTTTTCCCCTAGGGCTTTGTAGTTATTGGTTTCGAGTTTCAGACTTGAGAAAATTTTGATGGTTTCTGAACCATTCCTTAACTTCAAACTCCCATATCTCGCGAACGGATTGGCGAACTCGAGAAATTCCTGTTGCATCTGAAAGTAGAAACTCGCCCCATTACAATGGTGTATATACTTTGCCCCTAGGCCGTTCCAGTTATTGGGTTCGAGTATCAGACTTGCGAAAATTTTGACGGTTTCTCAAGCATTCCTTAACGTCAAACTCCCATATCTCGCGAACGGATTGACGAACTCAATTATTTCCTGTTGCATCTGAAAGTAGAGAGTCTACCGATTACAATGGTGTGTGTGCTTTTCCCCTAGGGCATTCCAGTTATTGGTTTCGAGTATCACACTTGCGCAAATTTTGATGGTTTCTCAACCATTCCTTAACTTCAAACTCCCATATCTCGCGAACGGATTGACGATCTCGAGAAATTCCTGTTGCATTTGAAAGTAGAAACTGGCCCGATTACAATGGTGTGTGTACTTTTCCCCTAGGCAGTTCCGGTTATTGGTTTCGAGTATCAGATTTGCGAAAATTTTGGTGGTTTCTCAACCATTCCTTAACTTCAAACTCTCATATCTCGCGAACGGATTGGCGAACTCGAGAAGTTCCAGTCGCCTCTGAAAGTAGATACTTGCCCGATTACAATGGTGTGTGTACTTTTCCCCTAGGTCATTCCAGTTATTCGTTTCTAGCATCAGAATTGCGAAAATTTTGATGGTTTCTCTACCATTCCTTAACTTCAAACTCCCATATCTCGCGAACGGATTGACGAGCTCGAGAAATTCCTGTTGCATCTGAAAGTATAAACTCGCCCGATTACAAAGGTATGTGTATTTTTCCACTAGGGCTTTGTAGTTATTGGTTTCGAGTATCAGACTTGCGAAAATTTTGATGGTTTCTCAACCATTCCTTAACTTCAAACTCCCATATCTCGCGATCGGATTGACGAACTCGAGAAATTCCTGTTGCATCTGAAAGTATAAACTCGCCCGATTACAAAGGTGTATATACTTTGCCCCTAGGCCGTTCCAGTTATTGGTTTCGAGTATCAGACTTGCGAAAATTTTGATGGTTTCTCAAGCATTCCTTAACGTCAAACTCCCATATCTCGCGAACGGATTGACGAACTCAATTATTTCCTGTTGCATCTGAAAGTAGAAAGTCTACCGATTACAATGGTGTGTGTACTTTTCCCCTAGGCCATTCCAGTTATTGTTTTCGAGTATCACACTTGCGCAAATTTTGATGGTTTCTCAACCATTCCTTAACTTCAAACTCCCATATCTCGCGAACGGATTGACGAGCTCGAGAAATTCCTGTTGCATCTGAAAGTATAAACTCGCCCGATTACAAAGGTATGTGTATTTTTCCACTAGGGCTTTGTAGTTATTGGTTTCGAGTATCAGACTTGCGAAAATTTTGATGGTTTCTCAACCATTCCTTAACTTCAAACTCCCATATCTCGCGAACGGATTGACGAACTCGAGAAATTCCTGTTGAAACTGAAAGTATAAACTCGCCCGATTACAAAGGTATGTGTATTTTTCCACTAGGGCTTTGTAGTTATTGGTTTCGAGTATCAGACTTGCGAAAATTTTGATGGCTTCTCAAGCATTCCTTAACTTCAAACTCCCATATCTCGCGAACGGATTGACGAACTCAATTATTTCCTGTTGTATCTGAAAGTAGAAAGTCTACCGATTACAATGGTGTGTGAACTTATCCCCTAGGTCATTCCAGTTATTCGTTTCTAGCATCAGAATTGCGAAAATTTAGATGGTTTCTCAACCATTCCTTAACTTCAAACTCCTATATCTCGCGAACGGATTGACGAACTCGAGAAGCTCCTATTGCATCTGAAAGTAGAAACTCGCCCGATTACAATGGTATGTGCATTTTTCCCCTAGGCAATGGTAGTTATTGGTTTCGAGTATCAGACTTGCGAAAATTTTGATGGTTTCTCAACCATTCCTTAACTTCAAACTCCGATACCTCGCGAACGGATTGGCGAACTCGCGAAATTCCTGTTGCATTTGAAAGTAGAAACTGGCCCGATTACAAAGGTATGTGTATTTTTCCCCTAGGACATTGTAGTTATTGTTTTCGTGTATCAGACTTGCGAAATTTGTGATGGTTTCTCAACCATTCCTTAACTTCAAACTCCCATATCTCGCGAACGGATTGACGAACTCGAGAAATTCCTGTTGCATCTGAAACCAGACACTCGTCCGGTTACAACGATATGTGTATTTTTGCCCTAGGCCATAGTAGTTATTGGTTTCGAGTATCAGACTTGCGAAAATTTTGATGGTTTCTCAACCATTCTTTAACTTCAAACTCCGATAACTCGCGAACGGATTGGCGAACTCGGGAAGTTCCTGTCGCCTCTGAAAGTAGATACTTGCCCGATTACAATGGTGTGTGTACTTTTCCCCTAGGTCATTCCAGTTACTCGTTTCTAGCATCAGAATTGCGAAAATTTTGATGGTTTCTCTACCATTCCTTAACTTCAAACTACCATATCTCGCGAACGGATTGACGAACTCGAGAAGTTCCTATTGCATCTGAAAGTAGAAACTCGCCCAATTACAAAGGTATGTGCATTTTTCCCCTAGGCAATGGTAGTTATTGGTTTCGAGTATCAGACTTTTTTTTTTTTTTTTTTTTTTTTTTTTAACGTGGGGGAAATCTTCGAAAGACCCCCCCGCCGCCTGGGGAGGGGCGGGGGGAGTGTGGGATTCCCCGCGCCCGGAAGGAAACCCATCGGGCGCGGGACCTACCCACTAAAACCCACCACGGTGGCCATCCTCGCACTATGCAGGGGGAGCACCTGGGACCGAAGACATCATAACATCAGGTGCTCCCCCGTGCAGGGCTCTCGCGCCCGTGTCCTACCGTTCCAGGGAAGGGAGGGGGTACTTCACCCTCCCTTCCCTGTTTTCTCCTCGGCGCTCTGGCGCCCGACGTCGGAGCAGGGCCACACTGCTCCGACGTCCCACTCCCGGGGGCCGCCCGAAGGCGGCCGCGAGTCCCACACTCGCGACCGCCCACGGCCCCCATAGCCGCGCCGGAGGCACGGCCCTGGGACCGTGCCGTCGGCGCGGCCGCACCCCGGCTCGTACGCTCCCGAGGGCGGCTCTGGCCTCTCCGCCCTCGAGAGCGTCGCCGTCCCTTATTCTTCCCACCCCTCAGACGACGGGCGGTGGCACGAGCCTCAAGGGCTACGCACCCTCGCCCGCCGCTCTCAGGGTGGCCTCCCCGGCCCTTCCGGAGGCCCACCCGCCCCCGGCCTCGGACGAGGCCTCGCTCGCGGTCTCCCGCTCTCGCGAATGCGGCTCGCGGCCTCCTTCTGCGAGATTACCTCCTCGCAGAAGGAGGCCACGGCCCGCCACTTCGTCTCGCTGCCGAGCATGGCCCGTACCACGCCCGGCAGCGATAGATTCGCCCCAATCACGGCCGTGAGGACACGGCGCTCCACCCCCCAGGCCGGACACACCTCGAGGGTGTGTTGCGCCGTGTCCTCGTCCGCTGGACAGTGCCAGCAGCGCGCCGCCTCTTCCACACCGATCCAGCACAGGTACTGTCCGAAGCATCCGTGCCCGGACAGCACCTGCACCAACCGGTAGGTGAGTGAGCCGAAGCGCCTACCCAGCCACTCAAACAGGACCGGCCGGATAGCCCGGACAGTCCTCTGGCCGAACAACGGCTCGGCCAGCCGCTGCTGCCAAAGCTGCAGCATGGACTCCCGGGCCTGGCGCCTGAGGGCCTCCACCTCGCATCCCGCCAGGACCACCCCATCCTCGCGGGCGCGCATGCGGCCCTCGTAGAAAGCCGCATGCGCGCCCGCGATCAAGTCCGCCGGGGGTAGCCCTGACAGGACGCTCGCCGCCTCATACGAAACGGTCCGGTACCCCCGGGCGATCCGCAGTGCAAGCCGCCTTTGAACCCGGCGCAGCAATACCTTGCTGCGCCGGGAGGCGGCCAGGTCGCCCGCCCAAACGGGGGCCCCGTATAGGGCCACCGAGTGGACCATTCCCGCGTAGAGGCGGCGAACCCGGTCACTCGGGCCCCGCAGGTTGGGGAGGATACGGCCCAAAGCGCCAGCTATCCTCTCCAACCGCGGGGCCAGGGCCCGGAAATGGCCCTCGAAGCGCCAGTGGCTGTCGAGGTGAAGTCCCAGATATTTCATCTGAGACCTCACCTCGACGTCTGTCTCACCCTCCCGGATCAGGGGGGGAGGCGGCTCTCCCCGGGGTCTATACATCCCGAGTACCTCGGTTTTGTGGAGAGCCACCTCCAAACCGATCCCCCTGATCCGGGAGACGACGCGCCGGGCACCGTCCTCGGCGGCCCGAACAGCCCCCCTCCAGTCCCCCCCGACGGCCAGCAACAAGGTGTCGTCCGCGTAACACGTCAGACTGACGCCGTCGGGGAGGTCTTCGGCCCGCAGGACGGTGTCGTACCCGAGGTTCCACAGCAGGGGTCCTAACACCGACCCCTGCGGAACCCCGGAGTACACCGCTCTCCTCTCCGTCCCGCACCGGCCCGGATACTCGATCCACCTGTCGCGGAGGTAGTCCTCGACGACTGCCCTAAGGTAGGCGGGGACTCGATGTTCCTCAAGCCCCCGCCTAATCGCCTCCCAGGGTAGGGTGTTAAACGCATTGGCGATGTCCAAGGACACCGCCAATGCCACCCCACTCCGGGAGACCGCCGAGGCCGAGAGGGACCGGACGCGTCGAATCGCGTCGATCGTCGACCGGCCCTCCCGGAACCCGAACTGGCACTCCGCCAGCCCGGGCCCACCCCGCGACAGGTGCCCGACGATGCGGGCCGCCACGACTCTTTCTAGGAGCTTGCCCACATCGTCGAGCAGGCAAATCGGCCGGTACGCGGACGGAGAGTCCGCGGGCCTACCCTCTTTCCGGAGGAGGACCATTCGGGCCACCTTCCATGCGGAGGGGAATCGCCCGGCCTCCAGGCAGCGGTCGAATAGCTCCCGGAGGCCGTCACCCAGGACGTCCACGGCCAAGACCAAGACTCGGCCGGGCACTCCCGAAGGACCCGGGGCAGTATCCTTCGCCCCGAGTCTTCGGTTGGCCGCGGCTAGCTCCCCAGCCGAGACCCCCAGCTCCGCGGACCAGGTGGTCGGGTCCGCAGAGGGACGTGGCCCGCTCTCCCCCACGATCGGGAAGAGCGTGTCGACCACGTCCCTCAAGAGCTGGGGGTCGAGACCCTCGGTGATCGGGGGAGCCCATGGCCGGAGTTTATTTAGAACTATCCGGTATGGGCGCCCCCATGGATCCCGCTCGAGGGTCTCGAGGAGCTCCTTCCAGCTCTGGGCCTTGGCCCGTTTGATGGCGACCTGCAGAGCCCTCTTTTCCGCCCGATAGGACTCGTACAGTTCCGCCGCCCCCGCCCGCGCGCCGTCGTCGCCGTTCCGTCCGGCCCGACGACGCGCGCGGGTGTACTGGCGTCGGGCCCGGACGCATGCTGTCCGCAATTCCCCGATTTCGCCCGACCACCAGTACACCGCCCGACGAGGAGACCGCGGCCCGGCCCGGGGCATCGCCGCGTCGCAAATGCGCGCGACGGCGCTCCCGAGCCGAGCCACGGCCCCCTCCAGGTCGGGCAGCCTGGTCTCCCGTCGAGGCCAGGTTTCGGCTAGAGCGGCTGCCACCAGGACGTCCTTGTCAAGGCGCCGAAGCGCCCATCTGCGTGGTGGGGCGCTACCCGCTCCCGGGCGGAGGTGTCGGTGTGGGGCCGCGGCGGCCTCGGGGGCGGTCAGGACCACACGGATATACCGGTGGTCCGATAATGTCTCCTCCCCCACCACCACGTCCCACCCGGACACCATACGCGCGGCGCCGGGGGATCCAAACGTCAAATCCACTATGGACCCTCCCCCGCGCCGCACGCACGTCAGCTCCGACCCCCGGTTAATCAACCGGAGGTCGAAGCCCGCCGCCCAGTCGCCCAGAGCCTCGCCCCTTCGATTGGTCCTGGGGGACCCCCATGCCACAGACCAGGCATTGAAGTCCCCCAGGACCAGCACCGGCCGGGGCGCAATCCTTGTGAGGCACGCCCCCACCCCGGCCAAGTACTGCTCGAAGGCAGCAAGGCCGCAGTTGGGCGAAACGTAGCACCCCACCACGGCGACTCCCCCCCACTGGACGGCGACGAATCCCGCCCCGCTCTCCAGTAAGGAGAACGGAGGGGACCCGTCACCGCCCTGCCACACAGCCGCCACCAAGCCGTCCGCATCCCCCATCCAATGCGGATGGTCGGGGACGCGGTACGGCTCGGCAGCGACTGCCAGACCACCCCCCCACTCCGCCAGCGTCTGACACATTAGGTCCTGCGCTGCGCGGCAGTGGTTGAGGTTGGCCTGCAGGAGGAGGCGGGGAGCCATTAATTGATGGCCTCCTCACCGCCTCCTGGTGGCACCTCCGTGAGGATGGCGGCGGGGCCAATGTCCACCTCCATCGCGGACATCAACGCCGCCGCCGACTCCGACCCCTTCTTTGCGGCCGTCGCGGCGGTCGCGGCCAGGTCCGCGGGCGCCTCGGCGCTCGCAGCTGGGGTTACTCTCACCGGCGCCGGGAGCGGCCCCGGCGCCCCCCTCCTCTGCCCTCGTCGGGATGGGGGGGTACACTGCTTCCCCCCCATTCGGTGCGCGGCGGGTCTCCCCATGTCCGCACACAGCGGGCACTTGGGGGCCGCCGCGCAGTGGCTCGCGCGGTGGCCTTCGGCACCGCAGCGGTAACAAGCACCGCTGCGGTCCACCGCGGAGGTGCACCGCTGCCTGACATGGCCCGTCTCCAGGCAGCGGTAGCACTGGAGTGGGCGTTGGGCGAGGACCTCGATCCTCGCCGACACCCACCCCACCACGATCCTCCCGACTGCTTCTAACTTCCGGGCAGCCGGAAGAGGGCACCGTGCCCACACCGCTCCCAGGCCGGAGGATGACCGCCGGACCTCCCCGGTCCGGATGTCCCCCTCAGAGCAGCCACCGGCCTGGGCCAGCGCCCTGGCCACCTCCTCCCGGGTGACCGAGTCGTCCAGCCCACAAACGCGCAGCTCCGCGCTCTTTGTGGGCCGGGCGACCCTGACACCCCGGGGTGCCAAGGCCTCGCCCAGCTTTTCGGCCAGTCGGTCCGCCCTGGCTGCGTTGTCGGGGCCGCTCACGCGCAGCATGAGCGCCCCCGTCACCGCCCATCTCGGGCGGACCGACTCGATGGCGAGTGCGGCCAAGGATATCTTCTCCTTGGCCGCCGCCATCACCTCCCCGTAGGAGACGCCCCCCCCCCCCTCCGGGACGGTCAGCATGACTGCTGCCGTTGAAGGGGGGCGTCCCAGACGGGGCTTCGCCTTCCCCGCCTTTCCGTCCCTCTTCGGGGCAACCGGCGGGGGAGGCGGCGGCACCCGGGCCGCCCTCCTCGCCGTCCTTTTTTCTTTTCGGCCCAGGACCTCCGTCCACAAGGGACCGGATGGGGGCGGCGGCGGAGGCATTTGTGCCCCCGCCGTCGCCCCCACCGTGGCACCCTTGCCCTTCGTCTTTTCCGCAGGGCCCGGAACCGCGATGGTCCCCCCCTGCGGTCCCCCGCCCCTCGGTTGTTTCCCGGGCCCGGTCCTCGGTCCCGCCGGCGCTCCGCCCTTGGGGCGAAGCGCCGCCCGGATTTCCCCGCGGATGACGGCCATCATGGCCGCCATCTTGGCGTCCATGAGGAGCTCGATGCTCCTCATGGACGTCGCTGGTGTGGGGGGAGCTCCCGCCTTCCCCCTCCCACACGTGCAGTCGCCCGTCGGCCCCGGATGAGGGCGCCTCCTAAGGGCGTCCGTCTCCATCCGCGAGCACGCCAGCTCGTCTTGCAGCGCCTCCACACGCTGCCTCAGTTGGGCGTTCGTGTACTCCAAGGCAGCTGGGACACGGCGTCCCAGCTCCTGGAGAGCCCTCCGCGCCTCCGTCGCGGCCTGGCCAACCGACCTCGCGGAGGCTGTAGTCAGCCCTCGCGAGGTGGTGGCCACCTTCTCAATAGACCTCAGGGACGAGGCAATACGGGCCGATACATGGGCCGTATCCTCGTCCCTGAGGTCCTCCTCCCCGTCGCTCACCGTGAGCAACGGTGGAGCAGCGGACGTGGACGGAGCTTCCTCCGTCCTCCGCCCCTCCACCGTCCTGCGCCTCTTTACGCCCGCGGCGCTGGTCGCGGACGCCAGGGACGAGACCGACGCCGTCTCGTCCCCCTCCTCGAACGGCGCCGGGTTGGGCACGAGTGCCCCCTCCGTCGCCACCCTTCGCGCCACACGCTCCGTCACCCCTACCCCTTTTTTTTTCTTTTGAATATTATTCATTCTGTTCCCACGCGTAGGTCGGAAAGTAAGTCGAACCGGGCAGAGCCGCCATACCCGGGCAGGCCTACATACTCCGAGGGGTCGGCAGGTACCCCGGAGTTGGCCGCTTGGGATTGGGGCCTCCCCCCCAACCACGCATCCCATCACCGCGCACCGCAGCTTAGGATTGGAGGGCAATTTATAGAGTTACCATCCTCGCGGCCCGGGCGGTAAAGCCAAGGCCCCCGTCCCTCCTGCCGTCACGTACCACTGTCAAAGCCAAAAGAGGAATTGGGAGTGGGTCGTTGCGACGACCAACAGGAGTCTTACGGTGTGGTTTGGCATCGGGCTCCTCGGGTTTGCCAGTCCCGTACTGTAGCAACAAGCTACAGCCCCTGAGGGAGAGTATCAGACTTGCGAAATTTGTGATGGTTTCTCAACCGTTCCTTAACTTCAAACTCCCATATCTCGCGAACGGATTGACGAACTCGAGAAATTCCTGTTGCATCTAGAACCAGAAACTCGTCCGATTACATCGGTATGTGTATTTTTGCCCTAGGCCATAGTAGTTATTGGTTTCGAGTATCAGACTTGTGAAAATTTTGATGGTTTCTCAACCATTCCTTAACTTCAAACTCCGATACCTCGCGAACGGATTGGCGAACTCGAGAAATTCCTGTTGCACTTGAAAGTAGAAACTGGCCCGATTACAATGGTGTGTGTACTTTTCCCCTAAGCCTTTGTAGTTATTGGTTTCGATTATCAGACTTGCGACAATTTTGATGGTTTCTCAACCGTTCCTTAATTTCAAATCCCAAATCTCGCGAACGGATTGACGAACTCGAGAAATTCCTGTTGTATCTAAAAGCAGAAACTCGCCCGATTACAACGGTATGTGTATTTTTGCCCTAGGCCATAGTAGTTATTGGTTTCGAGTGTCAGACTTGCGAAAATTTTGATGGTTTCTCAACCATTCTTTAACTTCAAACTCCGATACCTCGCGAACGGATTGGCGAACTCGAGAAGTTCCTGCCGCCTCTGAAAGTAGATACTTGCCCGATTACAATGGTGTGTGTACTTTTCCCCTAGGTCATTCCAGTTATTCGTTTCTAGCATCAGACTTGCGAAAATTTTGATGGTTTCTCAACCATTCCTTAACTTCAAACTCCCATATCTCACGAACGGATTGACGAGCTCGAGAAATTCCTGTTGCATCTGAAAGTAGATACTCGCTCGATTACAAAGGTATGTGTAGTTTTCCCCTAGGCCTTTGTAGTTATTGGTTTCGAGTATCAGACTTCCGAAAATTTTGATGGTTTCTCAAGCATTCCTTAACTTCAAACTCCCATATCTCGCGAACGGATTGACGAACTCGCTTATTTCCTGTTGCATCTGAAAGTAGAAAGTAGACCGATTACAATGGTGTGTGTACTTTTTCCCTACGTCATTCCAGTTATTCGTTTCAAGCATCAGAATTGCGAAAATTTTGATGGTTTCTCAACCATTCCTAAACTTCAAACTCCCATATCTCGCGAACGGATTGACGAACTCGAGAAATTCCTGTTGCATCTAAAAGCAGAAGCTCGCCCGATTACAACGGTATGTGTATTTATGCCCTAGGCCATAGTAGTCACTGGTTTCGAGTATCAGACTTGCGAAAATTTTGATGGCTTCTCAAGCATTCCTTAACTTCAAACTTCCATATCTCGCGAACGGATCGACGAGCTCGAGAAATTCCTGTTGCATCTGAAAGTATAAACTCGCCCGATTACAAAGGTATGTGTATTTTTCCACTAGGGCTTTGTAGTTATTGGTTTCGAGTATCAGACTTGCGAAAATTTTGATGGTTTCTCAAGCATACCTTAACGTCAAACTCCCATATCTCGCGAACGGATTGACGAACTCAATTATTTCCTGTTGCATCTGAAAGTAGAAAGTCTACCGATTACAATGGTGTGTATACTTTTCCCCTAGGTCATTCCAGTTATTCGTTTCTAGCATCAGAATTGCGAAAATTTTGATGGTTTCTCAGCAATTCCTTAACTTCAAACTCCCATATCTCGCGACCGGATTGGCGAACTAAGTGCATCTGAAAGTAGATACTCGCCCGATTACAAAGGTATGTGCATTTTTCCCCTAGGCAATGGTAGGTATTGGTTTCGAATATCAGACTTGCGAAATTTGTGATTGTTTCTCAACCATTCCTTAACTTCAAACTCCCATATCTCGCGAACGGATTGACGAACTCGAGAAATTCCTGTTGCATCTGAAAGCAGAAACTCGTCCGATTTCAACGGTATGTGTTCTTTTCCCCTAGGCCATTCCAGTTATTGGTTTCGAGTATCACACTTGCGAAAATTTTGATGGTTTCTCAACCATTCCTTAACTTCAAACTCCCATATCTCGCGAACGGATTGACGAGCTCGAGAAATTCCTGTTGCATCTGAAAGTATAAACTCGCCCGATTACAATGGTATGTGTATTTTTCCCCTAAGGCTTTGTAGTTATTGGTTTCGAGTATCAGACTTGAGAAAATTTTGATGGTTTCTCAACCATTCCTTAACTTCAAACTCCCATATCTCGCGAACGGATTGGCGAACTCGAGAAGGTCCTGTTGCATCTGAAAGTAGAAACTCGCCCCATTACAATGGTGTATATACTTTGCCCCTAGGCCGTTCCAGTTATTGGTTTCGAGTATCAGACTTGCGAAAATTTTGACGGTTTCTCAAGCATTCCTTAACGTCAAACTCCCATATCTCGCGAACGGATTGACGAACTCAATTATTTCCTGTTGCATCTGACAGTAGAAGGTCTACCGATTACAATGGTGTGTGTACTATTCCCCTAGGCCATTCCAGTTATTGGTTTCGAGTATCACACTTGCGCAAATTTTGATGGTTTCTCAACCATTCCTTAACTTCAAACTCCCATATCTCGCGAACGGATTGACGATCTCGAGAAATTCCTGTTGCATTTGAAAGTAGAAACTGGCCCGATTACAATGGTGTGTGTACTTTTCCCCTAGGCAGTTCCGGTTATTGGTTTCGAGTATCAGATTTGCGAAAATTTTGGTGGTTTCTCAACCATTCCTTAACTTCAAACTCTCATATCTAGCGAACGGATTGGCGAACTCGAGAAGTTCCAGTCGCCTCTGAAAGAAGATACCTGCCCGATTACAATGGTGTGTGTACTTTTCCCCTAGGTCATTCCAGTTATTCGTTTCTAGCATCAGAATTGCGAAAATTTTGATGGTTTCTCTACCATTCCTTAACTTCAAACTCCCATATCTCGCGAACGGATTGACGAGCTCGAGAAATTCCTGTTGCATCTGAAAGTATAAACTCGCCCGATTACAAAGGTATGTGTATTTTTCCACTAGGGCTTTGTAGTTATTGGTTTCGAGTATCAGACTTGCGAAAATTTTGATGGTTTCTCAACCATTCCTTAACTTCAAACTCCCATATCTCGCGATCGGAGTGACGAACTCGAGAAATTCCTGTTGCATCTGAAAGTATAAACTCGCCCGATTACAAAGGTATGTGTATTTTTCCCCTAGGGCTTTGTAGTTATTGGTTTCGAGTATCAGACTTGAGAAAATTTTGATGGTTTCTCAACCATTCCTTAACTTCAAACTCCCATATCTCGCGAACGGATTGGCGAACTCGAGAAAGTCCTGTTGCATCTGAAAGTAGAAACTCGCCCCATTACAATGGTGTATATACTTTGCCCCTAGGCCGTTCCAGTTATTGGTTTCGAGTATCAGACTTGCGAAAATTTTGATGGTTTCTCAAGCATTCCTTAACGTCAAACTCCCATATCTCGCGAACGGATTGACGAACTCAATTATTTCCTGTTGCATCTGAAAGTAGAAAGTCTACCGATTACAATGGTGTGTGTACTTATCCCCTAGGTCATTCCAGTTATTCGTTTCTAGCATCAGAATTGCGAAAATTTAGATGGTTTCTCAACCATTCCTTAACTTCAAACTCCCATATCTCGCGAACGGATTGACGAACTCGAGAAATTCCTGTTGAAACTGAAAGTATAAACTCGCCCGATTACAACGGTATGTATATTTTTCCACTAGGGCTTTGTAGTTATTGGTTTCGAGTATCAGACTTGCGAAAATTTTGATGGTTTCTCAAGCATTCCTTAAATTCAAACTCCCATATCTCGCGAACGGATTGACGAACTCAATTATTTCCTGTTGCATCTGAAAGTAGAAAGTCTACCGATTACAATGGTGTGTGTACTTATCCCCTAGGTCATTCCAGTTATTCGTTTCTAGCATCAGAATTGCGAAAACTTAGATGGTTTCTCAACCATTCCTTAACTTCAAACTCCCATATCTCGCGAACGGATTGACGAACTCGAGAAGCTCCTATTGCATCTGAAAGTAGATACTCGCCCGATTACAATGGTATGTGCATTTTTCCCCTAGGCAATGGTAGTTATTGGTTTCGAGTATCAGACTTGCGAAATTTGTGATGTTTCTCAACCATTCCTTAACTTCAAACTCCCATATCTCGCGAACGGATTGACGAGCTCGAGAAATTCCTGTTGCATCTGAAAGTATAAACTCGCCCGATTACAAAGGTATGTGTATTTTTCCACTAGGGCTTTGTAGTTATTGGTTTCGAGTATCAGACTTGCGAAAATTTTGACGGTTTCTCAACCATTCCTTAACTTCAAACTCCCATATCTCGCGATCGGATTGACGAACTCGAGAAATTCCTGTTGCATCTGAAAGTATAAACTCGCCCGATTACAAAGGTATGTGTATTTTTCCCCTAGGGCTTTGTAGTTATTGGTTTCGAGTATCAGACTTGAGAAAATTTTGATGGTTTCTCAACCATTCCTTAACTTCAAACTCCCATATCTCGCGAACGGATTGGCGAACTCGAGAAAGTCCTGTTGCATCTGAAAGTAGAAACTCGCCCCATTACAATGGTGTATATACTTTGCCCCTAGTCCGTTCCAGTTATTGGTTTCGAGTATCAGACTTGCGAAAATTTTGATGGTTTCTCAAGCATTCCTTAACGTCAAACTCCCATATCTCGCGAACGGATTGACGAACTCAATTATTTCCTGTTGCATCTGAAAGTAGAAAGTCTACCGATTACAATGGTGTGTGTACTTTTCCCCTAGGCCATTCCAGTTATTGGTTTCGAGTATCACACTTGCGCAAATTTTGATGGTTTCTCAACCATTCCTTAAGTTCAAACTCCCATATCTCGCGAACGGATTGACGATCTCGAGAAATTCCTGTTGCATTTGAAAGTAGAAAGTCTACCGATTACAATGGTGTGTGTACTTATCCCCTAGGTCATTCCAGTTATTCGTTTCTAGCATCAGAATTGCGAAAATTTAGATGGTTTCTCAACCATTCCTTAACTTCAAACTCCCATATCTCGCGAACGGATTGACGAACTCGAGAAATTCCTGTTGAAACTGAAAGTATAAACTCGCCCGATTACAAAGGTATGTGTATTTTTCCACTAGGGCTTTGTAGTTATTGGTTTCGAGTATCAGACTTGCGAAAATTTTGATGGTTTCTCAACCATTCCTTAACTTCAAACTCCCATATCTCGCGAACGGATTGACGAACTCGCTTATTTCCTGTTGCATCTGATAGTAGAAAGTAGACCGATTACAATGGTGTGTGTACTTTTTCCCTACGTCATTCCAGTTATTCGTTTCTAGCATCAGAATTGCGAAAATTTTGATGGTTTCTCAACCATTCCTAAACTTCAAACTCCCATATCTCGCGAACGGATTGACGAACTCGAGAAATTCCTGTTGCATCTAAAAGCAGAAGCTCGCCCGATTACAACGGTATGTGTATTTTTGCCCTAGGCCATAGTAGTTACTGGTTTCGAGTATCAGACTTGCGAAAATTTTGATGGTTTCTCAACCATTCCTCAACTTCAAACTCCGATACCTCGCGAACGGATTGGCGAACTCGAGAAATTCCTGTTGCATTTGAAAGTAGAAACTGGCCCGATTACAATGGTGTGTGTACTTTTCCCCTAGGCCGTTCCGGTTATTGGTTTCGAGTATCAGACTTGCGAAAATTTTGATGGTTTCTCAACCATTCCTTAACTTCAAACTCCCATATCTCGCGAACGGATTGGCGAACTAAGTGCATCTGAAAGTAGATACTCGCCCGATTACAAAGGTATGTGCATTTTTCCCCTAGGCAATGGTAGGTATTGGTTTCGAATATCAGACTTGCGAAATTTGTGATTGTTTCTCAACCATTCCTTAACTTCAAACTCCCATATCTCGCGAACGGATTGACGAACTCGAGAAATTCCTGTTGCATCTGAAACCAGAAACTCGTCCGATTTCAACGGTATGTGTTCTTTTCCCCTAGGCCATTCCAGTTATTGGTTTCGAGTATCACACTTGCGAAAATTTTGATGGTTTCTCAACCATTCCTTAACTTCAAACTCCCATATCTCGCGAACGGATTGACGAGCTCGAGAAATTCCTGTTGCATCTGAAAGTATAAACTCGCCCGATTACAATGGTATGTGTATTTTTCCCCTAGGGCTTTGTAGTTATTGGTTTCGAGTATCAGACTTGAGAAAATTTTGATGGTTTCTCAACCATTCCTTAACTTCAAACTCCCATATCTCGCGAACGGATTGGCGAACTCGAGAAAGTCCTGTTGCATCTGAAAGTAGAAACTCGCCCCATTACAATGGTGTATATACTTTGCCCCTAGGCCGTTCCAGTTATTGGTTTCGAGTATCAGACTTGCGAAAATTTTGACGGTTTCTCAAGCATTCCTTAACGTCAAACTCCCATATCTCGCGAACGGATTGACGAACTCAATTATTTCCTGTTGCATCTGACAGTAGAAAGTCTACCGATTACAATGGTGTGTGTACTTTTCCCCTAGGCCATTCCAGTTATTGGTTTCGAGTATCACACTTGCGCAAATTTTGATGGTTTCTCAACCATTCCTTAACTTCAAACTCCCATATCTCGCGAACGGATTGACGATCTCGAGAAATTCCTGTTGCATTTGAAAGTAGAAACTGGCCCGATTACAATGGTGTGTGTACTTTTCCCCTAGGCAGTTCCGGTTATTGGTTTCGAGTATCAGATTTGCGAAAATTTTGGTGGTTTCTCAACCATTCCTTAACTTCAAACTCTCATATCTAGCGAACGGATTGGCGAACTCGAGAAGTTCCAGTCGCCTCTGAAAGAAGATACCTGCCCGATTACAATGGTGTGTGTACTTTTCCCCTAGGTCATTCCAGTTATTCGTTTCTAGCATCAGAATTGCGAAAATTTTGATGGTTTCTCTACCATTCCTTAACTTCAAACTCCCATATCTCGCGAACGGATTGACGAGCTCGAGAAATTCCTGTTGCATCTGAAGGTATAAACTCGCCCGATTACAAAGGTATGTGTATTTTTCCACTAGGGCTTTGTAGTTATTGGTTTCGAGTATCAGACTTGCGAAAATTTTGATGGTTTCTCAACCATTCCTTAACTTCAAACTCCCATATCTCGCGATCGGATTGACGAACTCGAGAAATTCCTGTTGCATCTGAAATTATAAACTCGCCCGATTACAAAGGTATGTGTATTTTTCCTCTAGGGCTTTGTAGTTATTGGTTTCGAGTATCAGACTTGAGAAAATTTTGATGGTTTCTCAACCATTCCTTAACTTCAAACTCCCATATCTCGCGAACGGATTGGCGAACTCGAGAAAGTCCTGTTGCATCTGAAAGTAGAAACTCGCCCCATTACAATGGTGTATATACTTTGCCCCTAGGCCGTTCCAGTTATTGGTTTCGAGTATCAGACTTGCGAAAATTTTGATGGTTTCTCAAGCATTCCTTAACGTCAAACTCCCATATCTCGCGAACGGATTGACGAACTCAATTATTTCCTGTTGCATCTGAAAGTAGGAAGTCTACCGATTTCAATGGTGTGTGTACTTTTCCCCTAGGCCATTCCAGTTATTGGTTTCGTGTATCACACTTGCGCAAATTTTGGTGGTTTCTCAACCATTCCTTAACTTCAAACTCCCATATCTCGCGAACGGATTGACGATCTCGAGAAATTCCTGTTGCATTTGAAAGTAGAAAGTCTACCGATTACAATGGTGTGTGTACTTATCCCCTAGGTCATTCCAGTTATTCGTTTCTAGCATCAGAATTGCGAAAATTTAGATGGTTTCTCAACCATTCCTTAACTTCAAACTCCCATATCTCGCGAACGGATTGACGAACTCGAGAAATTCCTGTTGAAACTGAAAGTATAAACTCGCCCGATTACAAAGGTATGTGTATTTTTCCACTAGGGCTTTGTAGTTATTGGTTTCGAGTATCAGACTTGCGAAAATTTTGATGGTTTCTCAAGCATTCCTTAAATTCAAACTCCCATATCTCGCGAACGGATTGACGAACTCAATTATTTCCTGTTGCATCTGAAAGTAGAAAGTCTACCGATTACAATGGTGTGTGTACTTATCCCCTAGGTCATTCCAGTTATTCGTTTCTAGCATCAGAATTGCGAAAATTTAGATGGTTTCTCAACCATTCCTTAACTTCCAACTCCCATATCTCGCGAACGGATTGACGAACTCGAGAAGCTCCTATTGCATCTGAAAGTAGAAACTCGCCCGATTACAATGGTATGTGCATTTTTCCCCTAGGCAATGGTAGTTATTGGTTTCGAGTATCAGACTTGCGAAATTTGTGATGGTTTCTCAACCATTCCTTAACTTCAAACTCCCATATCTCGCGAACGGATTGACGAGCTCGAGAAATTCCTGTTGCATCTGAAAGTATAAACTCGCCCGATTACAAAGGTATGTGTATTTTTCCACTAGGGCTTTGTAGTTATTGGTTTCGAGTATCAGACTTGCGAAAATTTTGATGGTTTCTCAACCATTCCTTAACTTCAAACTCCCATATCTCGCGATCGGATTGACGAACTCGAGAAATTCCTGTTGCATCTGAAAGTATAAACTCGCCCGATTACAAAGGTATGTGTATTTTTCCCCTAGGGCTTTGTAGTTATTGGTTTCGAGTATCAGACTTGAGAAAATTTTGATGGTTTCTCAACCATTCCTTAACTTCAAACTCCCATATCTCGCGAACGGATTGGCGAACTCGAGAAAGTCCTGTTGCATCTGAAAGTAGAAACTCGCCCCATTACAATGGTGTATATACTTTGCCCCTAGTCCGTTCCAGTTATTGGTTTCGAGTATCAGACTTGCGAAAATTTTGATGGTTTCTCAAGCATTCCTTAACGTCAAACTCCCATATCTCGCGAACGGATTGACGAACTCAATTATTTCCTGTTGCATCTGAAAGTAGAAAGTCTACCGATTACTGTGGTGTTTGTACTTTTCCCCTAGGCCATTCCAGTTATTGGTTTCGAGTATCACACTTGCGCAAATTTTGATGGTTTCTCAACCATTCCTTAAGTTCAAACTCCCATATCTCGCGAACGGATTGACGATCTCTAGAAATTCCTGTTGCATTTGAAAGTAGAAAGTCTACCGATTACAATGGTGTGTGTACTTATCCCCTAGGTCATTCCAGTTATTCGTTTCTAGCATCAGAATTGCGAAAATTTAGATGGTTTCTCAACCATTCCTTAACTTCAAACTCCCATATCTCGCGAACGGATTGACGAACTCGAGAAATTCCTGTTGAAACTGAAAGTATAAACTCGCCCGATTACAAAGGTATGTGTATTTTTCCACTAGGGCTTTGTAGTTATTGGTTTCGAGTATCAGACTTGCGAAAATTTTGATGGTTTCTCAACCATTCCTTAACTTCAAACTCCCATATCTCGCGAACGGATTGACGAGCTCGAGAAATTGCTGCTGCATCTGAAAGTATAAACTCGCCCGATTACAAAGGTATGTGTATTTTTCCCCTAGGGCTTTGTAGTTATTGGTTTCGAGTATCAGACTTGCGAAAATTTTGATGGTTTCTCAACCATTCCTTAACTTCAAACTCCGATACCTCGCGAACGTATTGGCGAACTCGCGAAATTCCTGTTGCATTTGAAAGTAGAAACTGGCCCGATTACAATGGTGTGTGTACTTTTCCCCTAGGCCGTTCCGGTTATTGGTTTCGAGTATCAGACTTGCGAAAATTTTGATGGTTTCTCAACCATTCCTTAACTTCAAACTCCCATATCTCGCGAACGGATTTACGAGCTCGAGAAATTCCTGTTGCATCTGAAAGTATAAACTCGCCCGATTACAAAGGTATGTGTATTTTTCCCCTAGGGCTTTGTAGTTATTGTTTTCGTGTATCAGACTTGCGAAATTTGTGATGGTTTCTCAACCATTCCTTAACTTCAAACTCCCATATCTCGCGAACGGATTGACGAACTCGAGATATTACCTGTTGCATCTGAAACCAGAAACTCGTCCGATTACAACGATATGTGTATTTTTGCCCTAGGCCATAGTAGTTATTGGTTTCGAGTATCAGACTTGCGAAAATTTTGATGGTTTCTCAACCATTCTTTAACTTCAAACTCGGATAACTCGCGAACGGATTGGCGAACTCGGGAAGTTCCTGTCGCCTCTGAAAGTAGGTACTTGCCCGATTACAATGGTGTGTGAACTTTTCCCCTAAGTCATTCCAGTTACTCGTTTCTAGCATCAGAATTGCGAAAATTTTGATGGTTTCTCAACCATTCCTTAACTTCAAACTCCCATATCTCGCGAACGGATTGACGAACTCGAGAAGTTCCTATTGCATCTGAAAGTAGAAATTCGCCCAATTACAAAGGTATGTGCATTTTTCCCCTAGGCAATGGTAGTTATTGGTTTCGAGTATCAGACTTGCGAAATTTGTGATGGTTTCTCAACCGTTCCTTACCTTCAAACTCCCATATCTCGCGAACGGACTGACGAACTCGAGAAATTCCTGTTGCATCTGGAACCAGAAACTCGTCCGATTACAACGGTATGTGTATTTTTGCCCTAGGCCATAGTAGTTATTGTTTTCGAGTATCAGACTTGCGAAAATTTTGATGGTTTCTCAACCATTCCTTAACTTCAAACTCCGATACCTCGCGAACGGATTGGCGAACTCGAGAAATTCCTGTTGCATTTGAAAGTAGAAACTGGCCTGATTACAATGGTGTGTGTACTCTTCCCCTAAGCCTTTGTAGTTATTGGTTTCGAGTGTCAGACTTGCGAAAATTTTGATGGTTTCTCAACCATTCTTTAACTTCAAACTCCGATACCTCGCGAACGGATTGGCGAACTCGAGAAGTTTCTGCCGCCTCTGAAAGTAGATACTTGCCCGATTACAATGGTGTTTGTACTTATCCCCTAGGTCATTCCAGTTATTCGTTTCTAGCATCAGAATTGCGAAAATTTTGATGGTTTCTCAACCATTCTTTAACTTCAAACTCCGATACCTCGCGAACGGATTGGCGCACTCGAGAAGTTCCTGCCGCCTCTGAAAGTAGATACTTGCCCGATTACAATGGTGTTTGTACTTTTCCCCTAGGCCGTTCCGGTTATTGGTTTCGAGTATCAGACTTGCGAAAATTTTGATGGTTTCTCAACCATTCCTTAACTTCAAACTCCCATATCTCGCCAACGGACTGACGAACGCGAGAAGTTCCTATTGCATCTGAAAGTAGAAACTCGCCCAATTACAAAGGTATGTGCATTTTTCCCCTAGGCAATGGTAGTTATTGGTTTCGAGTATCAGACTTGCGAAATTTGTGATGGTTTCTCAACCGTTCCCTAACTTCAAACTCCCATATCTCGCGAACGGATTGACGAACTCGAGAAATTCCTGTTGCATCTGAAAGTATAAACTCGCCCGATTACAAAGGTATGTGTATTTTTCCCCTAGGGCTTTGTAGTTATTGTTTTCGTGTATCAGACTTGCGAAATTTGTGATGGTTTCTCAACCATTCCTTAACTTCAAACTCCGATACCTCGCGAACGGATTGGCGAACTCGAGAAATTCCTGTTGCATTTGAAAGTAGAAACTGGCCCGATTACAATGGTGTGTGTACTTTTCCCCTAAGCCTTTGTAGTTATTGGTTTCGAGTATCAGACTTGCGACAATTTTGATGGTTTCTCAACCGTTCCTTAATTTCAAACTCCCATAGCTCGCGAACGGATTGACGAACTCGAGAAATTCCTGTTGCATCTAAAAGCAGAAACTCGCCCGATTACAACGGTATGTGTATTTTTGCCTAGGCCATAGTAGTTATTGGTTTCGAGTATCAGACTTGCGACAATTTTGATGGTTTCTCAACCGTTCCTTAATTTCAAACTCCCATAGCTCGCGAACGGATTGACGAACTCGAGAAATTCCTGTTGCATCTAAAAGCAGAAACTCGCCCGATTACAACGGTATGTGTATTTTTGCCTAGGCCATAGTAGTTATTGGTTTCGAGTATCAGACTTGCGAAAATTTTGATGGTTTCTCAACCATTCCTTAACTTCAAACTCCGATACCTCGCGAACGGATTGGCGAACTCGAGAAATTCCTGTTGCATTTGAAAGTAGAAACTGGCCCGATTACAATGGTGTGTGTACTTTTCCCCTAGGCCGTTCCGGTTATTGGTTTCGAGTATCAGACTTGCGAAAATTTTGATGGTTTCTCAACCATTCCTTAACTTCAAACTCCCATATCTCGCGAACGGATTGACGAGCTCGAGAAATTGCTGCTGCATCTGAAAGTATAAACTCGCCCGATTACAAAGGTATGTGTATTTTTCCCCTAGGGCTTTGTAGTTATTGGTTTCGAGTATCAGACTTGCGAAAATTTTGATGGTTTCTCAACCATTCCTTAACTTCAAACTCCGATACCTCGCGAACGTATTGGCGAACTCGCGAAATTCCTGTTGCATTTGAAAGTAGAAACTGGCCCGATTACAATGGTGTGTGTACTTTTCCCCTAGGCCGTTCCGGTTATTGGTTTCGAGTATCAGACTTGCGAAAATTTTGATGGTTTCTCAACCATTCCTTAACTTCAAACTCCCATATCTCGCGAACGGATTTACGAGCTCGAGAAATTCCTGTTGCATCTGAAAGTATAAACTCGCCCGATTACAAAGGTATGTGTATTTTTCCCCTAGGGCTTTGTAGTTATTGTTTTCGTGTATCAGACTTGCGAAATTTGTGATGGTTTCTCAACCATTCCTTAACTTCAAACTCCCATATCTCGCGAACGGATTGACGAACTCGAGATATTACCTGTTGCATCTGAAACCAGAAACTCGTCCGATTACAACGATATGTGTATTTTTGCCCTAGGCCATAGTAGTTATTGGTTTCGAGTATCAGACTTGCGAAAATTTTGATGGTTTCTCAACCATTCTTTAACTTCAAACTCGGATAACTCGCGAACGGATTGGCGAACTCGGGAAGTTCCTGTCGCCTCTGAAAGTAGGTACTTGCCCGATTACAATGGTGTGTGAACTTTTCCCCTAAGTCATTCCAGTTACTCGTTTCTAGCATCAGAATTGCGAAAATTTTGATGGTTTCTCAACCATTCCTTAACTTCAAACTCCCATATCTCGCGAACGGATTGACGAACTCGAGAAGTTCCTATTGCATCTGAAAGTAGAAATTCGCCCAATTACAAAGGTATGTGCATTTTTCCCCTAGGCAATGGTAGTTATTGGTTTCGAGTATCAGACTTGCGAAATTTGTGATGGTTTCTCAACCGTTCCTTACCTTCAAACTCCCATATCTCGCGAACGGACTGACGAACTCGAGAAATTCCTGTTGCATCTGGAACCAGAAACTCGTCCGATTACAACGGTATGTGTATTTTTGCCCTAGGCCATAGTAGTTATTGTTTTCGAGTATCAGACTTGCGAAAATTTTGATGGTTTCTCAACCATTCCTTAACTTCAAACTCCGATACCTCGCGAACGGATTGGCGAACTCGAGAAATTCCTGTTGCATTTGAAAGTAGAAACTGGCCTGATTACAATGGTGTGTGTACTCTTCCCCTAAGCCTTTGTAGTTATTGGTTTCGAGTGTCAGACTTGCGAAAATTTTGATGGTTTCTCAACCATTCTTTAACTTCAAACTCCGATACCTCGCGAACGGATTGGCGAACTCGAGAAGTTTCTGCCGCCTCTGAAAGTAGATACTTGCCCGATTACAATGGTGTTTGTACTTTTCCCCTAGGTCATTCCAGTTATTCGTTTCTAGCATCAGACTTGCGAAAATTTTGATGGTTTCTCAACCATTCCTTAACTTCAAACTCCCATATCTCGCGAACGGATTGACGAACTCAATTATTTCCTGTTGCATCTGAAAGTAGAAAGTCTACCGATTACAATGGTGTGTGTACTTATCCCCTAGGTCATTCCAGTTATTCGTTTCTAGCATCAGAATTGCGAAAATTTTGATGGTTTCTCAACCATTCTTTAACTTCAAACTCCGATACCTCGCGAACGGATTGGCGCACTCGAGAAGTTCCTGCCGCCTCTGAAAGTAGATACTTGCCCGATTACAATGGTGTTTGTACTTTTCCCCTAGGCCGTTCCGGTTATTGGTTTCGAGTATCAGACTTGCGAAAATTTTGATGGTTTCTCAACCATTCCTTAACTTCAAACTCCCATATCTCGCCAACGGACTGACGAACGCGAGAAGTTCCTATTGCATCTGAAAGTAGAAACTCGCCCAATTACAAAGGTATGTGCATTTTTCCCCTAGGCAATGGTAGTTATTGGTTTCGAGTATCAGACTTGCGAAATTTGTGATGGTTTCTCAACCGTTCCCTAACTTCAAACTCCCATATCTCGCGAACGGATTGACGAACTCGAGAAATTCCTGTTGCATCTGAAAGTATAAACTCGCCCGATTACAAAGGTATGTGTATTTTTCCCCTAGGGCTTTGTAGTTATTGTTTTCGTGTATCAGACTTGCGAAATTTGTGATGGTTTCTCAACCATTCCTTAACTTCAAACTCCGATACCTCGCGAACGGATTGGCGAACTCGAGAAATTCCTGTTGCATTTGAAAGTAGAAACTGGCCCGATTACAATGGTGTGTGTACTTTTCCCCTAAGCCTTTGTAGTTATTGGTTTCGAGTATCAGACTTGCGACAATTTTGATGGTTTCTCAACCGTTCCTTAATTTCAAACTCCCATAGCTCGCGAACGGATTGACGAACTCGAGAAATTCCTGTTGCATCTAAAAGCAGAAACTCGCCCGATTACAACGGTATGTGTATTTTTGCCTAGGCCATAGTAGTTATTGGTTTCGAGTATCAGACTTGCGACAATTTTGATGGTTTCTCAACCGTTCCTTAATTTCAAACTCCCATAGCTCGCGAACGGATTGACGAACTCGAGAAATTCCTGTTGCATCTAAAAGCAGAAACTCGCCCGATTACAACGGTATGTGTATTTTTGCCTAGGCCATAGTAGTTATTGGTTTCGAGTGTCAGACTTGCGAAAATTTTGATGGTTTCTCAACCATTCTTTAACTTCAAACTCCGATACCTCGCGAACGGATTGGCGAACTCGAGAAGTTCCTGCCGCCTCTGAAAGTAGATACTTGCCCGATTACAATGGTGTGTGTACTTTTCCCCTAGGTCATTCCAGTTATTCGTTTCTAGCATCAGACTTGCGAAAATTTTGATGGTTTCTCAACCATTCCTTAACTTCAAACTCCCATATCTCGCGAACGGATTGACGAACGCGAGAAGTTCCTATTGCATCTGAAAGTAGAAACTCGCCCGATTACAAAGGTATGTGCATTTTTCCCCTAGGCAATGGTAGTTATTGGTTTCGAGTATCAGACTTGCGAAATTTGTGATGGTTTCTCAACCGTTCCCTAACTTCAAACTCCCATATCTCGCGAACGGATTGACGAACTCGAGAAATTCCTGTTGCATCTGGAACCAGAAACTCGTCCGATTACAACGGTATGTGTATTTTTGCCCTAGGCCATAGTAGTTATTGGTTTCGAGTATCAGACTTGCGAAAATTTTGATGGTTTCTCAACCATTCCTTAACTTCAAACTCCGATACCTCGCGAACGGATTGGCGAACTCGAGAAATTCCTGTTGCATTTGAAAGTAGAAACTGGCCCGATTACAATGGTGTGTGTACTTTTCCCCTAAGCCTTTGTAGTTATTGGTTTCGAGTATCAGACTTGCGAAAATTTTGATGGTTTCTCAACCATTCCTTAACTTCAAACTCCCATATCTCACGAACGGATTGACGAGCTCGAGAAGTTCCTGTTGCATCTAAAAGCAGAAACTCGCCCGATTACAACGGTATGTGTATTTTTGCCCTAGGCCTTAGTAGTTATTGGTTTCGAGTGTCAGACTTGCGAAAATTTTGATGGTTTCTCAACCATTCTTTAACTTCAAACTCCGATACCTCGCGAACGGATTGACGAACTCGAGAAATTCCTGTTGCATTTGAAAGTAGAAACTTGCCCGATTACAACGGTGTGTGTACTTTTTCCCTAGGCCGTTCCAGTTATTGGTTTCGAGTATCAGACTTGCGACAATTTTGATGGTTTCTCAACCATTCCTTAACTTCAAACTCCGATACCTCGCGAACGGATTGGCGAACTCGAGAAATTCCTGTTGCATTTGAAAGTAGAAACTGGCCCGATTACAATGGTGTGTGTACTTTTCCCCTATGCCGTTCCGGTTATTGGTTTCGAGTATCAGACTTGCGAAAATTTTGATGGTTTCTCAACCATTCCTTAACTTCAAACTCCCATATCTCGCGAACGGATTGACGAGCTCGAGAAATTCCTGTTGCATCTGAAAGTATAAACTCGCTCGATTACAAAGGTATGTGTGTTTTTCCACTAGGGCTTTGTAGTTATTGGTTCCGAGTATCAGACTTGCGAAAATTTTGATGGTTTCTCAACCATTCCTTAACTTCAAACTCCCATATCTCGCGAACGGATTGACGAGCTCGAGAAATTCCTGTTGCATCTGAAAGTATAAACTCGCCCGATTACAAAGGTATGTGTGTTTTTCCACTACGGCTTTGTAGTTATTGGTTTCGAGTATCAGACTTGCGAAAATTTTGATGGTTTCTCAACCATTCCTTAACTTCAAACTCCCATATCTCGCGAACGGATTGACGAACTCGAGAAATTCCTGTTGCATCTGAAACCAGAAATACGTCCGATTACAACGATATGTGTATTTTTGCCCTAGGCCATAGTAGTTATTGGTTTCGAGTATCAGACTTGCGAAAATTTTGATGGTTTCTCAACCATTCTTTAACTTCAAACTCCGATAACTCGCGAACGGATTGGCGAACTCGGGAAGTTCCTGTCGCCTCTGAAAGTATGTACTTGCCCTATTACAATGGTGTGTGTACTTTTCCCCTAGGTCATTCCAGTTACTCGTTTCTAGCGTCAGAATTGCGAAAATTTTGATGGTTTCTCAACCATTCCTTAACTTCAAAGTCCCATATCTCGCGAACGGATTGACGAGCTCGAAAAATTCCTGTTGCATCTGAAAGTAGAATCTCGCCCGATTACAAAGGTATGTGTATTTTTCCCCTAGGCCTTTGTAGTTATTGGATTCGAGTATCAGACTTGCGAAAATTTTGATGGTTTCTCAACCATTCCTTAACTTCAAACTCCCATATCTCGCGAACGGATTGACGAGCTCGAGAAATTCCTATTGCATCTGAAAGCAGAAACTCGCCCGGTTACAACGGTATGCGCATTTTTGCCCTAGGCCATAGTGGTTATTGGTTTCGAGTATCAGAATTGCGAAAATTTTGATGGTTTCTCAACCATTCCTTAACTTCAAACTCCCATATCTCGCGAACGGATTGACGAACTCGAAAAACTCCTGTTGCATCTGAAAGTAGAAAGTCGCCCGATTACAAAGGTATGTGTATTTTTGCCCTAGGCCATAGTAGTTATTGGTTTCGAGTATCAGACTTCCGAAAATTGTGATGGCCTCTCAACCATTCCTTAACTTCAAACTCCGATACCTCGCGAACGGATTGGCGAACTCGAGAAATTCCTGTTGCATTTGAAAGTAGAAACTTGCCCGATTACAATGGTGTGTGTACTTTTCCCCTAGGCCGTTCCAGTTATTGGTTTCGAGAATCACACTTGCGAAAATTTTGATGGTTTCTCAACCATTCCTTAACTTCAAACTCTCATATCTCGCGAAAGGATAGACGAACTCGAGAAACTCCTGTTGCATGTGAAAGTAGAAACTCGCCCGATTACATCGGTATGTGTATTTTTCCGCTAGGCCATAGTAGTTATTGGTTTCGAGTATCAGACATGCGAAAATTTTGATGGTTTCTCAACCATTCCTTAACTTCAAACACCGATACCTCGCGAACGGATTGGCGAACTCGGGAAGTTCCTGTCGCCTCTGAAAGTAGAAACTTGCCCCATTACAATGGTGTGTGTAGTTTTCGCCTAGGCCGTTCGAGTTATTGGTTTCGAGTACCAGACTTGCGAAAATTTTGATGGTTTCTCAACCATTCCTTAAATTCAAAGACCCATATCTCGCGAACGGATTGACGAGCTCGAGCAATTCCTGTTGCATTTGAAAGTAGAAACTTGCCCGATTACAACGGTGTGTGTACTTTTCCCCTAGGTCGTTCCAGTTATTGGTTTCGAGTATCAGACTTGCGAAAACTTTGATGGTTTCTCAACCATTCCTTAACTTCAAAGTCCCATATCTCGCGAACGGATTGACGAGCTCGAAAAATTCCTGTTGCATCTGAAAGTAGAATCTCGCCCGATTACAAAGGTATGTGTATTTTTCCCCTAGGCCTTTGTAGTTATTGGATTCGAGTATCAGACTTGCGAAAATTTTGATGGTTTCTCAAGCACTCCTTAAATTCAAACTCCCATATCTCGCGAACGGATTGACGCACTCGAGAAATTCCTGTTGCATCTGAAAGTAGAAACTCGCCCGATTACAATGGCGTGTGTACTTTTCCCCTAGGCCGTTCCAGTTATTGGTTTCGAGTATCAGACTTGCGAAAATTTTGATGGTTTCTCAACCATTCCTTAACTTCAAAGTCCCATATCTCGCGAACGGATTGACGATCTCGAAAAATTCCTGTTGCATCTGAAAGTGGAAACTCGCCCGATTACAAAGGTATTTGTATTTTTGCCCTAGGCCATAGTAGTTATTGGTTTCGAGTATCAGACTTGCGAAAATTTTGATGGTTTCTCAACCATTCCTTAACTTCAAACTCCGAAACCTCGCGAACGGATTGGCGAACTCGAGAAATTCCTGTTGCATTTGAATGTAGAAACTGGCCCGATTACAATGGTGTGTGTACTTTTCCCCTAAGCCTTTGTAGTTATTGGTTTCGAGTATCAGACTTGCGACAATTTTGATGGTTTCTCAACCGTTCCTTAATTTCAAACTCCCATATCTCGCGAACGGATTGACGAACTCGAGAAATTCCTGTTGCATCTGAAAGTAGAAACTCGCCCGATTACAAAGGTATTTGTATTTTTGCCCTAGGCCATAGTAGTTATTGGTTTCGAGTATCAGACTTCCCAAAATTGTGATGGTTTCTCAACCATTCCTTAACTTCAAACTCCCATATCTCGCGAACGGATTGACGAACTCGGGAAGTTCCTGTCGCCTCTGAAAGTAGAAACTTGCCCGATTACAAAGGTGTGTGTACTTTTCCTCTAGGCCGTTCCAGTTATTGGTTTCGAGTACCAGACTTGCGAAAATTTTGATGGTTTCTCAACCATTCCTTAAATTCAAAGATCCATATCTCGCGAACGGATTGACGAACTCGAAAAACTCCTGTTGCATCTGAAAGTAGAAAGTCGCCCGATTACAAAGGTATGTGTATTTTTGCCCTAGGCCTTTGTAGTTATTGGATTCGAGTATCAGAATTGCGAAAATTTTGATGGTTTCTCAAGCATTCCTTAAATTCAAACTCCCATGTCTCGCGAACGGACTGACGAGCTCGAAAAATTCCTGTTGCATCTGAAAGTAGAAACTCGCCCGATTACAAAGGTATGTGTATTTTTCCCCTAGGCCTTTGTAGTTATTGGATTCGAGTATCAGACTTGCGAAAATTTTGATGGTTTCTCAACCATTCCTTAACTTCAAAATCCCATATCTCGCGAACGGATTGACGAGCTCGAGAAATTCCTATTGCATCTGAAAGCAGAAACTCGCCCGATTACAACGGTATGTGTATTTTTGCCTAGGCCATAGTAGTTATTGGTTTCGAGTGTCAGACTTGCGAAAATTTTGATGGTTTCTCAACCATTCTTTAACTTCAAACTCCGATACCTCGCGAACGGATTGGCGAACTCGAGAAGTTCCTGCCGCCTCTGAAAGTAGATACTTGCCCGATTACAATGGTGTGTGTACTTTTCCCCTAGGTCATTCCAGTTACTCGTTTCTAGCATCAGAATTGCGAAAATTTTGATGGTTTCTCAACCATTCCTTAACTTCAAGCTCCCATATCTCGCGAACGGATTGACGAACTCGAGAAGTACCTATTGCATCTGAAAGTAGAAACTCGCCCAATTACAAAGGTATGCGCATTTTTCCCCTAGGCAATGGTACTTATTGGTTTCGAGTATCAGACTTGCGAAATTTGTGATGGTTTCTCAACCGTTCCCTAACTTCAAACTCCCATATCTCGCGAACGGATTGACGAACTCGAGAAATTCCTGTTGCATCTGGAACCAGAAACTCGTCCGATTACAACGGTATGTGTATTTTTGCCCTAGGCCATAGTAGTTATTGGTTTCGAGTATCAGACTTGCGAAAATTTTGATGGTTTCTCAACCATTCCTTAACTTCAAACTCCGATACCTCGCGAACGGATTGGCGAACTCGAGAAATTCCTGTTGCATTTGAAAGTAGAAACTGGCCCGATTACAATGGTGTGTGTACTTTTCCCCTAAGCCTTTGTAGTTATTGGTTTCGAGTATCAGACTTGCGACAATTTTGATGGTTTCTCAACCGTTCCTTAATTTCAAACTCCCATAGCTCCCGAACGGATTGACGAACTCGAGAAATTCCTGTTGCATCTAAAAGCAGAAACTCGCCCGATTACAACGGTATGTGTATTTTTGCCCTAGGCCATAGTAGTTATTGGTTTCGAGTGTCAGACTTGCGAAAATTTTGATGGTTTCTCAACCATTCTTTAACTTCAAACTCCGACACCTCGCGAACGGATTGACGAACTCGAGAAATTCCTGTTGCATTTGAAAGTAGAAACTTGCCCGATTACAACGGTGTGTGTACTTTTTCCCTAGGCCGTTCCAGTTATTGGTTTCGAGTATCAGACTTGCGAAAATTTTGATGGTTTCTCAACCATTCTTTAACTTCAAACTCCGACACCTCGCGAACGGATTGACGAACTCGAGAAATTCCTGTTGCATTTGAAAGTAGAAACTTGCCCGATTACAACGGTGTGTGTACTTTTTCCCTAGGCCGTTCCAGTTATTGGTTTCGAGTATCAGACTTGCGACAATTTTGATGGTTTCTCAAGCATTCCTTAACTTCAAACTCCCATATCTCGCGAACGGATTGACGAACTCAATTATTTCCTGTTGCATCTGAAAGTAGAAAGTCTACCGATTACAATGGTGTGTGAACTTATCCCCTAGGTCATTCCAGTTATTCGTTTCTAGCATCAGAATTGCGAAAATTTAGATGGTTTCTCAACCATTCCTTAACTTCAAACTCTCATATCTCGCGAACGGATTGACGAACGCGAGAAGCTCCTATTGCATCTGAAAGAAGAAACTCGCCCAATTACAAAGGTATGTGCATTTTTCCCCTAGGCAATGGTAGTTATTGGTTTCGAGTATCAGACTTGCGAAATTTGTGATGGTTTCTCAAACATTCCTTAACTTCAAACTCCCATATCTCGCGAACGGATTCACGAGCTCGAGAGATTCCTGTTGCATCTGAAAGTATAAACTCGCCCGATTACAAAGGTATGTGTATTTTTCCCCTAGGGCTTTGTAGTTACTGGTTTCGAGTATCAGACTTGCGAAAATTTTGATGGTTTCTCAACCATTCCTTAACTTCAAACTCCGATACCTCGCGAACGGATTGGCGAACTCGAGAAATTCCTGTTGCATTTGAAAGTAGAAACTGGCCCGATTACAATGGTGTGTGTACTTTTCCCCTATGCCGTTCCGGTTATTGGTTTCGAGTATCAGACTTGCGAAAATTTTGATGGTTTCTCAACCATTCCTTAACTTCAAACTCCCATATCTCGCGAACGGATTGACGAGCTCGAGAAATTCCTGTTGCATCTGAAAGTATAAACTCGCTCGATTACAAAGGTATGTGTGTTTTTCCACTAGGGCTTTGTAGTTATTGGTTCCGAGTATCAGACTTGCGAAAATTTTGATGGTTTCTCAACCATTCCTTAACTTCAAACTCCCATATCTCGCGAACGGATTGACGAACTCGAGAAATTCCTGTTGCATCTGAAACCAGAAATACGTCCGATTACAACGATATGTGTATTTTTGCCCTAGGCCATAGTAGTTATTGGTTTCGAGTATCAGACTTGCGAAATTTGTGATGGTTTCTCAACCGTTCCTTAACTTCAATCTCCCATATCTCGCGAACGGATTGACGAACTCGAGAAATTCCTGTTGCATCTGGAACCAGAAACTCGTCCGATTACAACGGTATGTGTATTTTTGCCCTGGGCCATAGTAGTTATTGGTTTCGAGTATCAGACTTGCGAAAATTTTGATGGTTTCTCAACCATTCCTTAACTTCAAACTCCGAAACCTCGCGAACGGATTGGCGAACTCGAGAAATTCCTGTTGCATTTGAATGTAGAAACTGGCCCGATTACAATGGTGTGTGTACTTTTCCCCTAAGCCTTTGTAGTTATTGGTTTCGAGTATCAGACTTGCGACAATTTTGATGGTTTCTCAACCGTTCCTTAATTTCAAACTCCCATATCTCGCGAACGGATTGACGAACTCGAGAAATTCCTGTTGCATCTGAAAGTAGAAACTCGCCCAATTACAAAGGTATTTGTATTTTTGCCCTAGGCCATAGTAGTTATTGGTTTCGAGTATCAGACTTCCCAAAATTGTGATGGTTTCTCAACCATTCCTTAACTTCAAACTCCCATATCTCGCGAACGGATTGACGAACTCGGGAAGTTCCTGTCGCCTCTGAAAGTAGAAACTTGCCCGATTACAAAGGTGTGTGTACTTTTCCCCTAGGCCGTTCCAGTTATTGGTTTCGGGTACCAGACTTGCGAAAATTTTGATGGTTTCTCAACCATTCCTTAAATTCAAAGATCCATATCTCGCGAACGGATTGACGAACTCGAAAAACTCCTGTTGCATCTGAAAGTAGAAAGTCGCCCGATTACAAAGGTATGTGTATTTTTGCCCTAGGCCTTAGTAGTTATTGGATTCGAGTATCAGAATTGCGAAAATTTTGATGGTTTCTCAAGCATTCCTTAAATTCAAACTCCCATGTCTCGCGAACGGATTGACGAGCTCGAAAAATTCCTGTTGCATCTGAAAGTAGAAACTCGCCCGATTACAAAGGTGTGTGAACTTATCCCCTAGGTCATTCCAGTTATTCGTTTCTAGCATCAGAATTGCGAAAATTTAGATGGTTTCTCAACCATTCCTTAACTTCAAACTCCCATATCTCGCGAACGGATTGACGAACTCGAAAAACTCCTGTTGCATCTGAAAGTAGAAAGTCGCCCGGTTACAAAGGTATGTGTATTTTTGCCCTAGGCCATAGTAGTTATTGGTTTCGAGTATCAGACTTCCGAAAATTGTGATGGCCTGTCAACCATTCCTTAACTTCAAACTCCGATACCTCGCGAACGGATTGGCGAACTCGAGAAATTCCTGTTGCATTTGAAAGTAGAAACTTGCCCGATTACAATGGTGTGTGTACTTTTACCCTAGGCCGTTCCAGTTATTGGTTTCGAGTATCACACTTGCGAAAATTTTGATGGTTTCTCAACCATTCCTTAACTTCAAAGTCCCATATCTCGCGAACGGATTGACGAGCTCGAAAAATTCCTGTTGCATCTGAAAGTAGAATCTCGCCCTATTACAAAGGTATGTGTATTTTTCCCCTAGGCCTTTGTAGTTATTGGATTCGAGTATCAGACTTGCGAAAATTTTGATGGTTTCTCAAGCACTCCTTAAATTCAAATTCCCATATCTCGCGAACGGATTGACGCACTCGAGAAATTCCTGTTGCATCTGAAAGTAGAAACTCGCCCGATTACAATGGTGTGTGTACTTTTCCCCTAGGCCGTTCCAGTTATTGGTTTCGAGTATCACACTTGCGAAAATTTTGATGGTTTCTCAACCATTCCTTAAATTCAAAGACCCATATCTCGCGAACGGATTGACGAGCTCGAGAAATTCCTGTTGCATTTGAAAGTAGAAACTTGCCCGATTACAATGGTGTGTGTACTTTTCCCCTGGGTCGTTCCAGTTATTGGTTTCGAGTATCAGACTTGCGAAAACTGTGATGGTTTCTCAACCATTCCTTAACTTCAAAGTCCCATATCTCGCGAACGGATTGACGAGCTCGAAAAATTCCTGTTGCATCTGAAAGTAGAATCTCGCCCGATTACAAAGGTATGTGTATTTTTCCCCTAGGCCTTTGTAGTTATTGGATTCGAGTATCAGACTTGCGAAAATTTTGATGGTTTCTCAACCATTCCTTAACTTCAAAGTCCCATATCTCGCGAACGGATTGACGAGCTCGAAAAATTCCTGTTGCATCTGAAAGTAGAAACTCGCCCGATTACAAAGGTATGTGTATTTTTCCCCTAGGCCTTTGTAGTTATTGGATTCGAGTATCAGACTTGCGAAAATTTTGATGGTTTCTCAACCATTCCTTAACTTCAAACTCCCATATCTCGCGAACGGATTGACGAGCTCGAAAAATTCCTGTTGCATCTGAAAGTAGAAACTCGCCCGATTACAAAGGTATGTGTATTTTTCCCCTAGGCCTTTGTAGTTATTGGATTCGAGTATCAGACTTGCGAAAATTTTGATGGTTTCTCAACCATTCCTTAACTTCAAACTCCCATATCTCGCGAACGGATTGACGAACTCGAGAAATTCCTGTTGCATCTGAAACCAGAAATACGTCCGATTACAACGATATGTGTATTTTTGCCCTAGGCCATAGTAGTTATTGGTTTCGAGTATCAGACTTGCGAAAATTTTGATGGTTTCTCAACCATTCTTTAACTTCAAACTCCGATAACTCGCGAACGGATTGGCGAACTCGGGAAGTTCCTGTCGCCTCTGAAAGTATGTACTTGCCCTATTACAATGGTGTGTGTACTTTTCCCCTAGGTCATTCCAGTTACTCGTTTCTAGCGTCAGAATTGCGAAAATTTTGATGGTTTCTCAACCATTCCTTAACTTCAAACTCCCATATCTCGCGAACGGATTGACGAACTCGAGAAGTTCCTATTGCATCTGAAAGTAGAAACTCGCCCAATTACAAAGGTATGTGCATTTTTCCCCTAGGCAATGGTAGTTATTGGTTTCGAGTATCAGACTTGCGAAATTTGTGATGGTTTCTCAACCGTTCCTTAACTTCAATCTCCCATATCTCGCGAACGGATTGACGAACTCGAGAAATTCCTGTTGCATCTGGAACCAGAAACTCGTCCGATTACAACGGTATGTGTATTTTTGCCCTGGGCCATAGTAGTTATTGGTTTCGAGTATCAGACTTGCGAAAATTTTGATGGTTTCTCAACCATTCCTTAACTTCAAACTCCGAAACCTCGCGAACGGATTGGCGAACTCGAGAAATTCCTGTTGCATTTGAATGTAGAAACTGGCCCGATTACAATGGTGTGTGTACTTTTCCCCTAAGCCTTTGTAGTTATTGGTTTCGAGTATCAGACTTGCGACAATTTTGATGGTTTCTCAACCGTTCCTTAATTTCAAACTCCCATATCTCGCGAACGGATTGACGAACTCGAGAAATTCCTGTTGCATCTGAAAGTAGAAACTCGCCCAATTACAAAGGTATTTGTATTTTTGCCCTAGGCCATAGTAGTTATTGGTTTCGAGTATCAGACTTCCCAAAATTGTGATGGTTTCTCAACCATTCCTTAACTTCAAACTCCCATATCTCGCGAACGGATTGACGAACTCGGGAAGTTCCTGTCGCCTCTGAAAGTAGAAACTTGCCCGATTACAAAGGTGTGTGTACTTTTCCCCTAGGCCGTTCCAGTTATTGGTTTCGAGTACCAGACTTGCGAAAATTTTGATGGTTTCTCAACCATTCCTTAAATTCAAAGACCCATATCTCGCGAACGGATTGACGAGCTCGAGAAATTCCTGTTGCATTTGAAAGTAGAAACTTGCCCGATTACAATGGTGTGTGTACTTTTCCCCTGGGTCGTTCCAGTTATTGGTTTCGAGTATCAGACTTGCGAAAACTTTGATGGTTTCTCAACCATTCCTTAACTTCAAAGTCCCATATCTCGCGAACGGATTGACGAGCTCGAAAAATTCCTGTTGCATCTGAAAGTAGAATCTCGCCCGATTACAAAGGTATGTGTATTTTTCCCCTAGGCCTTTGTAGTTATTGGATTCGAGTATCAGACTTGCGAAAATTTTGATGGTTTCTCAACCATTCCTTAACTTCAAAGTCCCATATCTCGCGAACGGATTGACGAGCTCGAAAAATTCCTGTTGCATCTGAAAGTAGAAACTCGCCCGATTACAAAGGTATGTGTATTTTTCCCCTAGGCCTTTGTAGTTATTGGATTCGAGTATCAGACTTGCGAAAATTTTGATGGTTTCTCAACCATTCCTTAACTTCAAACTCCCATATCTCGCGAACGGATTGACGAGCTCGAGAAATTCCTATTGCATCTGAAAGCAGAAACTCGCCCGGTTACAACCGTATGCGCATTTTTGCCCTAGGCCATAGTGGTTATTGGTTTCGAGTATCAGAATTGCGAAAATTTTGATGGTTTCTCAACCATTCCTTAACTTCAAACTCCCATATCTCGCGAACGGATTGACGAACTCGAAAAACTCCTGTTGCATCTGAAAGTAGAAAGTCGCCCGGTTACAAAGGTATGTGTATTTTTGCCCTAGGCCATAGTAGTTATTGGTTTCGAGTATCAGACTTCCGAAAATTGTGATGGCCTGTCAACCATTCCTTAACTTCAAACTCCGATACCTCGCGAACGGATTGGCGAACTCGAGAAATTCCTGTTGCATTTGAAAGTAGAAACTTGCCCGATTACAATGGTGTGTGTACTTTTACCCTAGGCCGTTCCAGTTATGGTTTCGAGTATCAGACTTGCGAAAATTTTGATGGTTTCTCAACCATTCCTTAACTTCAAAGTCCCATATCTCGCGAACGGATTGACGAGCTCGAAAAATTCCTGTTGCATCTGAAAGTGGAAACTCGCCCGATTACAAAGGTATTTGTATTTTTGCCCTAGGCCATAGTAGTTATTGGTTTCGAGTATCAGACTTGCGAAAATTTTGATGGTTTCTCAACCATTCCTTAACTTCAAACTCCGAAACCTCGCGAACGGTTTGGCGAACTCGAGAAATTCCTGTTGCATTTGAATGTAGAAACTGGCCCGATTACAATGGTGTGTGTACTTTTCCCCTAAGCCTTTGTAGTTATTGGTTTCGTGTATCAGACTTGCGACAATTTTGATGGTTTCTCAACCGTTCCTTAATTTCAAACTCCCATATCTCGCGAACGGATTGACGAACTCGAGAAATTCCTGTTGCATCTGAAAGTAGAAACTCGCCCGATTACAAAGGTATTTGTATTTTTGCCCTAGGCCATAGTAGTTATTGGTTTCGAGTATCAGACTTCCCAAAATTGTGATGGTTTCTCAACCATTCCTTAACTTCAAACTCCCATATCTCGCGAACGGATTGACGAACTCGGGAAGTTCCTGTCGCCTCTGAAAGTAGAAACTTGCCCGATTACAAAGGTGTGTGTACTTTTCCCCTAGGCCGTTCCAGTTATTGGTTTCGAGTACCAGACTTGCGAAAATTTTGATGGTTTCTCAACCATTCCTTAAATTCAAAGATCCATATCTCGCGAACGGATTGACGAACTCGAAAAACTCCTGTTGCATCTGAAAGTAGAAAGTCGCCCGATTACAAAGGTATGTGTATTTTTGCCCTAGGCCTTTGTAGTTATTGGATTCGAGTATCAGACTTGCGAAAATTTTGATGGTTTCTCAACCATTCCTTAACTTCAAACTCCCATATCTCGCGAACGGATTGACGAGCTCGAGAAATTCCTGTTGCATCTGAAAGCAGAAACTCGCCCGGTTACAACGGTATGCGCATTTTTGCCCTAGGCCATAGTGGTTATTGGTTTCGAGTATCAGAATTCCGAAAATTTTGATGGTTTCTCAACCATTCCTTAACTTCAAACTCCCATATCTCGCGAACGGATTGACGAACTCGAAAAACTCCTGTTGCATCTGAAAGTAGAAAGTCGCCCGATTACAAAGGTATGTGTATTTTTGCCCTAGGCCATAGTAGTTATTGGTTTCGAGTATCAGACTTCCGAAAATTGTGATGGCCTCTCAACCATTCCTTAACTTCAAACTCCGATACCTCGCGAACGGATTGGCGAACTCAAGAAATTCCTGTTGCATTTGAAAGTAGAAACTTGCCCGATTACAATGGTGTGTGTACTTTTCCCCTAGGCCGTTCCAGTTATTGGTTTCGAGAATCACACTTGCGAAAATTTTGATGGTTTCTCAACCATTCCTTAACTTCAAACTCCCATATCTCGCGAAAGGATAGACGAACTCGAGAAACTCCTGTTGCATGTGAAAGTAGAAACTCGCCCGATTACATCGGTATGTGTATTTTTCCGCTAGGCCATAGTAGTTATTGGTTTCGAGTATCAGACATGCGAAAATTTTGATGGTTTCTCAACCATTCCTTAACTTCAAACACCGATACCTCGCGAACGGATTGGCGAACTCGGGAAGTTCCTGTCGACTCTGAAAGTAGAAACTTGCCCCATTACAATGGTGTGTGTAGTTTTCGCCTAGGCCGTTCCAGTTATTGGTTTCGAGTACCAGACTTGCGAAAATTTTGATGGTTTCTCAACCATTCCTTAAATTCAAAGACCCATATCTCGCGAACGGATTGACGAGCTCGAGCAATTCCTGTTGCATTTGAAAGTAGAAACTTGCCCGATTACAACGGTGTGTGTACTTTTCCCCTAGGTCGTTCCAGGTATTGGTTTCGAGTATCAGACTTGCGAAAACTTTGATGGTTTCTCAACCATTCCTTAACTTCAAAGTCCCATATCTCGCGAACGGATCGACGAGCTCGAAAAATTCCTGTTGCATCTGAAAGTAGAATCTCGCCCGATTACAAAGGTATGTGTATTTTTCCCCTAGGCCTTTGTAGTTATTGGATTCGAGTATCAGACTTGCGAAAATTTTGATGGTTTCTCAAGCACTCCTTAAATTCAAACTCCCATATCTCGCGAACGGATTGACGCACTCGAGAAATTCCTGTTGCATCTGAAAGTAGAAACTCGCCCGATTACAATGGCGTGTGTACTTTTCCCCTAGGCCGTTCCAGTTATTGGTTTCGAGTATCAGACTTGCGAAAATTTTGATGGTTTCTCAACCATTCCTTAACTTCAAAGTCCCATATCTCGCGAACGGATTGACGAGCTCGAAAAATTCCTGTTGCATCTGAAAGTGGAAACTCGCCCGATTACAAAGGTATTTGTATTTTTGCCCTAGGCCATAGTAGTTATTGGTTTCGAGTATCAGACTTGCGAAAATTTTGATGGTTTCTCAACCATTCCTTAACTTCAAACTCCGAAACCTCGCGAACGGTTTGGCGAACTCGAGAAATTCCTGTTGCATTTGAATGTAGAAACTGGCCCGATTACAATGGTGTGTGTACTTTTCCCCTAAGCCTTTGTAGTTATTGGTTTCGAGTATCAGACTTGCGACAATTTTGATGGTTTCTCAACCGTTCCTTAATTTCAAACTCCCATATCTCGCGAACGGATTGACGAACTCGAGAAATTCCTGTTGCATCTGAAAGTAGAAACTCGCCCGATTACAAAGGTATTTGTATTTTTGCCCTAGGCCATAGTAGTTATTGGTTTCGAGTATCAGACTTCCCAAAATTGTGATGGTTTCTCAACCATTCCTTAACTTCAAACTCCCATATCTCGCGAACGGATTGACGAACTCGGGAAGTTCCTGTCGCCTCTGAAAGTAGAAACTTGCCCGATTACAAAGGTGTGTGTACTTTTCCCCTAGGCCGTTCCAGTTATTGGTTTCGAGTACCAGACTTGCGAAAATTTTGATGGTTTCTCAACCATTCCTTAAATTCAAAGATCCATATCTCGCGAATGGATTGACGAACTCGAAAAACTCCTGTTGCATCTGAAGGTAGAAAGTCGCCCGATTACAAAGGTATGTGTATTTTTGCCCTAGGCCTTTGTAGTTATTGGATTCGAGTATCAGAATTGCGAAAATTTTGATGGTTTCTCAAGCATTCCTTAAATTCAAACTCCCATGTCTCGCGAACGGATTGACGAGCTCGAAAAATTCCTGTTGCATCTGAAAGTAGAAACTCGCCCGATTACAAAGGTATGTGTATTTTTCCCCTAGGCCTTTGTAGTTATTGGATTCGAGTATCAGACTTGCGAAAATTTTGATGGTTTCTCAACCATTCCTTAACTTCAAACTCCCATATCTCGCGAACGGATTGACGAGCTCGAGAAATTCCTATTGCATCTGAAAGCAGAAACTCGCCCGGTTACAACGGTATGCGCATTTTTGCCCTAGGCCATAGTGGTTATTGGTTTCGAGTATCAGAATTGCGAAAATTTTGATGGTTTCTCAACCATTCCTTAACTTCAAACTCCCATATCTCGCGAACGGATTGACGAACTCGAAAAACTCCTGTTGCATCTGAAAGTAGAAAGTCGCCCGATTACAAAGGTATGTGTATTTTTGCCCTAGGCCATAGTAGTTACTGGTTTCGAGTATCAGACTTCCGAAAATTGTGATGGCCTCTCAACCATTCCTTAACTTCAAACTCCGATACCTCGCGAACGGATTGGCGAACTCGAGAAATTCCTGTTGCATTTGAAAGTAGAAACTTGCCCGATTACAATGGTGTGTGTACTTTTCCCCTAGGCCGTTCCAGTTATTGGTTTCGAGTATCACACTTGCGAAAATTTTGATGGTTTCTCAACCATTCCTTAACTTCAAACTCCCATATCTCGCGAAAGGATAGACGAACTCGAGAAACTCCTGTTGCATGTGAAAGTAGAAACTCGCCCGATTACATCGGTATGTGTATTTTTCCGCTAGGCCACAGTAGTTATTGGTTTCGAGTATCAGACATGCGAAAATTTTGATGGTTTCTCAACCATTCCTTAACTTCAAACACCGATACCTCGCGAACGGATTGGCGAACTCGGGAAGTTCCTGTCGCCTCTGAAAGTAGAAACTTGCCCCATTACAATGGTGTGTGTAGTTTTCGCCTAGGCCGTTCCAGTTATTGGTTTCGAGTACCAGACTTGCGAAAATTTTGATGGTTTCTCAACCATTCCTTAAATTCAAAGACCCATATCTCGCGAACGGATTGACGAGCTCGAGAAATTCCTGTTGCATTTGAAAGTAGAAACTTGCCCGATTACAATGGTGTGTGTACTTTTCCCATAGGACGTTCCAGTTATTGGTTTCGAGTATCAGACTTGCGAAAATTTTGATGGTTTCTCAACCATTCCTTAACTTCAAAGTCCTATATCCCGCGAACGGATTGACGAGCTCGAAAAATTCCTGTTGCATCTGAAAGTAGAAACTCGCCCGATTACAAAGGTATGTGTATTTTTCCCCTAGGCCTTTGTAGTTATTGGATTCGAGTATCAGACTTGCGAAAATTTTGATGGTTTCTCAAGCATTCCTTAACTTCAAACTCCCATATCTCGCGAACGGATAGACGAACTCGAGAAATTCCTGTTGCATGTGAAAGTAGAAACTCGCCCGATTACAACGGTATGTGTATTTTTCCGCTAGGCCTTTGTAGTTATTGGTTTGGAGTATCAGACTTGCGAAAATTTTGATTGTTTCCCAAGCATTCCTTAACTTCAAACTCCCATATCTCGCGAACGGATTGACGAACTCGAGAATTTCCTATTGCATCTGAAAGCAGAAACTCGCCCGATTACAAGGGTATGTGTATTTTTGCCCTAGGCGATAGTAGTTATTGGATTCGAGTACCAGACTTGCGAAAATTTTGATGATTTCTCAGCCATTCCTTAACTTCAAACTCCCATATCTCGCGAACGCATTGACGAACTCGAGAAATTCCTGTTGCATCTGAAAGTAGAAACTAGCCCGATTACAATGGTGTGCGTACTTTTTCCCTAGGCCATTCCAGTTTTTGGTTTCGAGTATCAGACTTGCGAAAATTTTGATGATTTCTCAGCCATTCCTTAACTTCAAACTCCCATATCTCGCGAACGCATTGACGAACTCGAGAAATTCCTGTTGCATGTGGAAGTAGAAACTCGCCCGATTACAAAGGTATGTGTATTTTTCCCCTAGGCCTTTGTAGTTATTGGTTTCGAGTATCAGAATTGCGAAAATTTTGATGGTTTCTCAACCATTCCTTAACTTCAAACTCCCATATCTCGCGAACGGATTGACGAACTCGAAAAACTCCTGTTGCATCTGAAAGTAGAAAGTCGCCCGATTACAAAGGTATGTGTATTTTTGCCCTAGGCCATAGTAGTTATTGGTTTCGAGTATCAGACTTCCGAAAATTGTGATGGCCTCTCAACCATTCCTTAACTTCAAACTCCGATACCTCGCGAACGGATTGGCGAACTCGAGAAATTCCTGTTGCATTTGAAAGTAGAAACTTGCCCGATTACAATGGTGTGTGTACTTTTCCCCTAGGCCGTTCCAGTTATTGGTTTCGAGTATCACACTTGCGAAAATTTTGATGGTTTCTCAACCATTCCTTAACTTCAAACTCCCATATCTCGCGAAAGGATAGACGAACTCGACAAACTCCTGTTGCATGTGAAAGTAGAAACTCGCCCGATTACATCGGTATGTGTATTTTTCCGCTAGGCCACAGTAGTTATTGGTTTCGAGTATCAGACATGCGAAAATTTTGATGGTTTCTCAACCATTCCTTAACTTCAAACACCGATACCTCGCGAACGGATTGGCGAACTCGGGAAGTTCCTGTCGCCTCTGAAAGTAGAAACTTGCCCCATTACAATGGTGTGTGTAGTTTTCGCCTAGGCCGTTCCAGTTATTGGTTTCGAGTACCAGACTTGCGAAAATTTTGATGGTTTCTCAACCATTCCTTAAATTCAAACACCCATATCTCGCGAACGGATTGACGAGCTCGAGAAATTCCTGTTGCATTTGAAAGTAGAAACTTGCCCGATTACAATGGTGTGTGTACTTTTCCCCTAGGTCGTTCCAGTTATTGGTTTCGAGTATCAGACTTGCGAAAACTTTGATGGTTTCTCAACCATTCCTTAACTTCAAAGTCCCATATCTCGCGAACGGATTGACGAGCTCGAGAAATTCCTGTTGCATTTGAAAGTAGAAACTTGCCCGATTACAATGGTGTGTGTACTTTTCCCATAGGACGTTCCAGTTATTGGTTTCGAGTATCAGACTTCCGATAATTGTGATGGCCTCTCAACCATTCCTTAACTTCAAACTCCGATACCTCGCGAACGGATCGGCGAACTCGGGAAGTTCCTGTCGCCTCTGAAAGTAGAAACTTGCCCGATTACAATGGTGTGTGTACTTTTCCCCTAGGCCGTTCCAGTTATTGGTTTCGAGTACCAGACTTGCGAAAATTTTGATGATTTCTCAGCCATTCCTTAACTTCAAACTCCCATATCTCGCGAACGCATTGACGAACTCGAGAAATTCCTGTTGCATCTGAAAGTAGAAACTAGCCCGATTACAATGGTGTGCGTACTTTTTCCCTAGGCCATTCCAGTTTTTGGTTTCGAGTATCAGACCAGCGAAAATTTTGATGGTTTCTCAACCATTCCTTAACTTCAAACTCCCATATCTCGCGAACGGATTGACGAGATCGAGAAATTCCTGTTGCATCTGAAAGCAGAAACTCGCCCGATTACAACGGTATGTGTATTTTTGCCCTAGGCCATAGTAGTTATTGGATTCGAGTATCAGACTTGCGAAAATTTTGATGATTTCTCAGCCATTCCTTAACTTCAAACTCCCATATCTCGCGAACGCATTGACGAACTCGAGAAATTCCTGTTGCATGTGGAAGTAGAAACTCGCCCGATTACAAAGGTATGTGTATTTTTCCCCTAGGCCTTTGTAGTTATTGGTTTCGAGTATCAGACTTGCGAGAATTTTGATGGTTTCTCAACCATTCCTTAACTTCAAACTCCCATATCTCGCGAACGGATTGACGAACTCGAGAAGTTCCTGTTGCATGTGGAAGTAGAAACTCGCCCGATTACAACGGTATGTGTATTTTTCCCCTAGGCCTTTGTAGTTATTGGTTTCGAGTATCAGACTTGCGAAAATTTTGATGGTTTCTCAACCATTCCTTAACTTCAAACTCCCATATCTCGTGAACGGATTCACGAACTCGAGAAATTCCTGTGGCATCTGAAAGTAGAAACTCGCCCGATTACAAAGGTATGTGTATTTTTCCCCTAGGCCTTTGTAGTTATTGGTTTCGAGTACCAGACTTGCGAAAATTTTGATGGTTTCTCAACCATTCCTTAAATTCAAAGACCCATATCTCGCGAACGGATTGACGAGCTCGAGAAATTCCTGTTGCATTTGAAAGTAGAAACTTGCCCGATTACAATGGTGTGTGTACATTTCCCATAGGACGTTCCAGTTATTGGTTTCGAGTATCAGACTTGCGAAAATTTTGATGGTTTCTCAACCATTCCTTAACTTCAAAGTCCTATATCCCGCGAACGGATTGACGAGCTCGAAAAATTCCTGTTGCATCTGAAAGTAGAAACTCGCCCGATTACAGAGGTATGTGTATTTTTCCCCTAGGCCTTTGTAGTTAATGGTTTCGAGTATCAGACTTGCGAAAATTTTGATGGTTTCTCAACCATTCCTTAACTTCAAACTCCCATATCTCGTGAACGGATTCACGAACTCGAGAAATTCCTGTGGCATCTGAAAGTAGAAACTCGCCCGATTACAAAGGTATGTGTATTTTTCCCCTAGGCCTTTGTAGTTATTGGTTTCGAGTACCAGACTTGCGAAAATTTTGATGGTTTCTCAACCATTCCTTAAATTCAAAGACCCATATCTCGCGAACGGATTGACGAGCTCGAGAAATTCCTGTTGCATCTGAAAGTAGAAACTCGCCCGATTACATTGCTGCGTGTACTTTTCCCCTAGGCCGTTCCAGTTATTGGTTTCGAGTATCAGACTTGCGAAAATTTTGTTGGTTTCTCAACCATTCCTTAACTTCAAAGTCACATATCTCGCGAACGGATTGACGAGCTTGAAAAATTCCTGTTGCATCTGAAAGTAGAAACTCGCCCGATTGCAATGGTATGTGTATTTTTCCGCTAGGCCTTTGTAGTTATTGGTTTGGAGTATCAGACTTGCGAAAATTTTGATTGTTTCCCAAGCATTCCTTAACTTCAAACTCCCATATCTCGCGAACGGATTGACGAACTCGAGAATTTCCTATTGCATCTGAAAGCAGAAATTCGCCCGATTACAAAGGTATGTGTATTTTTGCCCTAGGCCATAGTAGTTATTGGATTCGAGTACCAGACTTGCGAAAATTTTGATGATTTCTCAGCCATTCCTTAACTTCAAACTCCCATATCTCGCGAACGCATTGACGAACTCGAGAAATTCCTGTTGCATCTGAAAGTAGAAACTAGCCCGATTACAATGGTGTGCGTACTTTTTCCCTAGGCCATTCCAGTTTTTGGTTTCGAGTATCAGACCAGCGAAAATTTTGATGGTTTCTCAACCATTCCTTAACTTCAAACTCCCATATCTCGCGAACGGATTGACGAGATCGAGAAATTCCTGTTGCATCTGAAAGCAGAAACTCGCCCGATTACAACGGTATGTGTATTTTTGCCCTAGGCCATAGTAGTTATTGGATTCGAGTATCAGACTTGCGAAAATTTTGATGATTTCTCAGCCATTCCTTAACTTCAAACTCCCATACCTCGCGAACGGATTGACGAGCTCGAGAAATTCCTGTTGCATTTGAAAGTAGAAACTTGCCCGATTACAATGGTGTGTGTACTTTTCCCCTAGGTCGTTCCAGTTATTGGTTTCGAGTATCAGACTTGCGAAAATTTTGATGGTTTCTCAACCATTCCTTAACTTCAAAGTCCCATATCTCGCGAACGGATTGACGAGCTCGAAAAATTCCTGTTGCATCTGAAAGTAGAATCTCGCCCGATTACAAAGGTATGTGTATTTTTCCCCTAGGCCTTTGTAGTTATTGGATTCGAGTATCAGACTTGCGAAAATTTTGATGGTTTCTCAAGCACTCCTTAAATTCAAACTCCCATATCTCGCGAACGGATTGACGCACTCGAGAAATTCCTGTTGCATCTGAAAGTAGAAACTCGCCCGATTACAATGGTATGTGTATTTTTGCCCTAGGCCATAGTAGTTATTGGTTTCGAATATCAGACTTCCGAAAATTGTGATGGCCTCTCAACCATTCCTTAACTTCAAACTCCGATACCTCGCGAACGGATTGGCGAACTCGAGAAATTCCTGTTGCATTTGAAAGTAGAAACTTGCCCGATTACAATGGTGTGTGTACTTTTCCCCTAGGCCGTTCCAGTTATTGGTTTCGAGTATCACACTTGCGAAAATTTTGATGGTTTCTCAACCATTCCTTAACTTCAAACTCCCATATCTCGCGAAAGGATAGACGAACTCGAGAAACTCCTGTTGCATGTGAAAGTAGAAACTCGCCCGATTACATCGGTATGTGTATTTTTCCGCTAGGCCACAGTAGTTATTGGTTTCGAGTATCAGACATGCGAAAATTTTGATGGTTTCTCAACCATTCCTTAACTTCAAACACCGATACCTCGCGAACGGATTGGCGAACTCGGGAAGTTCCTGTCGCCTCTGAAAGTAGAAACTTGCCCCATTACAATGGTGTGTGTAGTTTTCGCCTAGGCCGTTCCAGTTATTGGTTTCGAGTACCAGACTTGCGAAAATTTTGATGGTTTCTCAACCATTCCTTAAATTCAAAGACCCATATCTCGCGAACGGATTGACGAGCTCGAGAAATTCCTGTTGCATTTGAAAGTAGAAACTTGCCCGATTACAATGGTGTGTGTACTTTTCCCCTAGGTCGTTCCAGTTATTGGTTTCGAGTATCAGACTTGCGAAAACTTTGATGGTTTCTCAACCATTCCTTAACTTCAAAGTCCCATATCTCGCGAACGGATTGACGAGCTCGAGAAATTCCTGTTGCATTTGAAAGTAGAAACTTGCCCGATTACAATGGTGTGTGTACTTTTCCCATAGGACGTTCCAGTTATTGGTTTCGAGTATCAGACTTCCGATAATTGTGATGGCCTCTCAACCATTCCTTAACTTCAAACTCCGATACCTCGCGAACGGATCGGCGAACTCGGGAAGTTCCTGTCGCCTCTGAAAGTAGAAACTTGCCCGATTACAATGGTGTGTGTACTTTTCCCCTAGGCCGTTCCAGTTATTGGTTTCGAGTACCAGACTTGCGAAAATTTTGATGATTTCTCAGCCATTCCTTAACTTCAAACTCCCATATCTCGCGAACGCATTGACGAACTCGAGAAATTCCTGTTGCATCTGAAAGTAGAAACTAGCCCGATTACAATGGTGTGCGTACTTTTTCCCTAGGCCATTCCAGTTTTTGGTTTCGAGTATCAGACCAGCGAAAATTTTGATGGTTTCTCAACCATTCCTTAACTTCAAACTCCCATATCTCGCGAACGGATTGACGAGATCGAGAAATTCCTGTTGCATCTGAAAGCAGAAACTCGCCCGATTACAACGGTATGTGTATTTTTGCCCTAGGCCATAGTAGTTATTGGATTCGAGTATCAGACTTGCGAAAATTTTGATGATTTCTCAGCCATTCCTTAACTTCAAACTCCCATATCTCGCGAACGCATTGACGAACTCGAGAAATTCCTGTTGCATGTGGAAGTAGAAACTCGCCCGATTACAAAGGTATGTGTATTTTTCCCCTAGGCCTTTGTAGTTATTGGTTTCGAGTATCAGACTTGCGAGAATTTTGATGGTTTCTCAACCATTCCTTAACTTCAAACTCCCATATCTCGCGAACGGATTGACGAACTCGAGAAGTTCCTGTTGCATGTGGAAGTAGAAACTCGCCCGATTACAACGGTATGTGTATTTTTCCCCTAGGCCTTTGTAGTTATTGGTTTCGAGTATCAGACTTGCGAAAATTTTGATGGTTTCTCAACCATTCCTTAACTTCAAACTCCCATATCTCGTGAACGGATTCACGAACTCGAGAAATTCCTGTGGCATCTGAAAGTAGAAACTCGCCCGATTACAAAGGTATGTGTATTTTTCCCCTAGGCCTTTGTAGTTATTGGTTTCGAGTACCAGACTTGCGAAAATTTTGATGGTTTCTCAACCATTCCTTAAATTCAAAGACCCATATCTCGCGAACGGATTGACGAGCTCGAGAAATTCCTGTTGCATTTGAAAGTAGAAACTTGCCCGATTACAATGGTGTGTGTACATTTCCCATAGGACGTTCCAGTTATTGGTTTCGAGTATCAGACTTGCGAAAATTTTGATGGTTTCTCAACCATTCCTTAACTTCAAAGTCCTATATCCCGCGAACGGATTGACGAGCTCGAAAAATTCCTGTTGCATCTGAAAGTAGAAACTCGCCCGATTACAGAGGTATGTGTATTTTTCCCCTAGGCCTTTGTAGTTATTGGTTTCGAGTATCAGACTTGCGAAAATTTTGATGGTTTCTCAACCATTCCTTAACTTCAAACTCCCATATCTCGTGAACGGATTCACGAACTCGAGAAATTCCTGTGGCATCTGAAAGTAGAAACTCGCCCGATTACAAAGGTATGTGTATTTTTCCCCTAGGCCTTTGTAGTTATTGGTTTCGAGTACCAGACTTGCGAAAATTTTGATGGTTTCTCAACCATTCCTTAAATTCAAAGACCCATATCTCGCGAACGGAATGACGAGCTCGAGAAATTCCTGTTGCATCTGAAAGTAGAAACTCGCCCGATTACATTGCTGCGTGTACTTTTCCCCTAGGCCGTTCCAGTTATTGGTTTCGAGTATCAGACTTGCGAAAATTTTGTTGGTTTCTCAACCATTCCTTAACTTCAAAGTCACATATCTCGCGAACGGATTGACGAGCTTGAAAAATTCCTGTTGCATCTGAAAGTAGAAACTCGCCCGATTGCAATGGTATGTGTATTTTTCCGCTAGGCCTTTGTAGTTATTGGTTTGGAGTATCAGACTTGCGAAAATTTTGATTGTTTCCCAAGCATTCCTTAACTTCAAACTCCCATATCTCGCGAACGGATTGACGAACTCGAGAATTTCCTATTGCATCTGAAAGCAGAAATTCGCCCGATTACAAAGGTATGTGTATTTTTGCCCTAGGCCATAGTAGTTATTGGATTCGAGTACCAGACTTGCGAAAATTTTGATGATTTCTCAGCCATTCCTTAACTTCAAACTCCCATATCTCGCGAACGCATTGACGAACTCGAGAAATTCCTGTTGCATCTGAAAGTAGAAACTAGCCCGATTACAATGGTGTGCGTACTTTTTCCCTAGGCCATTCCAGTTTTTGGTTTCGAGTATCAGACCAGCGAAAATTTTGATGGTTTCTCAACCATTCCTTAACTTCAAACTCCCATATCTCGCGAACGGATTGACGAGATCGAGAAATTCCTGTTGCATCTGAAAGCAGAAACTCGCCCGATTACAACGGTATGTGTATTTTTGCCCTAGGCCATAGTAGTTATTGGATTCGAGTATCAGACTTGCGAAAATTTTGATGATTTCTCAACCATTCCTTAACTTCAAACTCCCATATCTCGCGAACGGATTGACGAGATCGAGAAATTCCTGTTGCATCTGAAAGCAGAAACTCGCCCGATTACAACGGTATGTGTATTTTTGCCCTAGGCCATAGTAGTTATTGGATTCGAGTATCAGACTTGCGAAAATTTTGATGATTTCTCAGCCATTCCTTAACTTCAAACTCCCATATCTCGCGAACGCATTGACGAACTCGAGAAATTCCTGTTGCATGTGGAAGTAGAAACTCGCCCGATTACAAAGGTATGTGTATTTTTCCCCTAGGCCTTTGTAGTTATTGGTTTCGAGTATCAGACTTGCGAGAATTTTGATGGTTTCTCAACCATTCCTTAACTTCAAACTCCCATATCTCGCGAACGGATTGACGAACTCGAGAAGTTCCTGTTGCATGTGGAAGTAGAAACTCGCCCGATTACAACGGTATGTGTATTTTTCCCCTAGGCCTTTGTAGTTATTGGTTTCGAGTATCAGACTTGCGAAAATTTTGATGGTTTCTCAACCATTCCTTAACTTCAAACTCCCATATCTCGTGAACGGATTCACGAACTCGAGAAATTCCTGTGGCATCTGAAAGTAGAAACTCGCCCGATTACAAAGGTATGTGTATTTTTCCCCTAGGCCTTTGTAGTTATTGGTTTCGAGTACCAGACTTGCGAAAATTTTGATGGTTTCTCAACCATTCCTTAAATTCAAAGACCCATATCTCGCGAACGGATTGACGAGCTCGAGAAATTCCTGTTGCATTTGAAAGTAGAAACTTGCCCGATTACAATGGTGTGTGTACATTTCCCATAGGACGTTCCAGTTATTGGTTTCGAGTATCAGACTTGCGAAAATTTTGATGGTTTCTCAACCATTCCTTAACTTCAAAGTCCTATATCCCGCGAACGGATTGACGAGCTCGAAAAATTCCTGTTGCATCTGAAAGTAGAAACTCGCCCGATTACAGAGGTATGTGTATTTTTCCCCTAGGCCTTTGTAGTTATTGGTTTCGAGTATCAGACTTGCGAAAATTTTGATGGTTTCTCAACCATTCCTTAACTTCAAACTCCCATATCTCGTGAACGGATTCACGAACTCGAGAAATTCCTGTGGCATCTGAAAGCAGAAACTCGCCCGATTACAAAGGTATGTGTATTTTTCCCCTAGGCCTTTGTAGTTATTGGTTTCGAGTACCAGACTTGCGAAAATTTTGATGGTTTCTCAACCATTCCTTAAATTCAAAGACCCATATCTCGCGAACGGATTGACGAGCTCGAGAAATTCCTGTTGCATCTGAAAGTAGAAACTCGCCCGATTACATTGCTGCGTGTACTTTTCCCCTAGGCCGTTCCAGTTATTGGTTTCGAGTATCAGACTTGCGAAAATTTTGTTGGTTTCTCAACCATTCCTTAACTTCAAAGTCACATATCTCGCGAACGGATTGACGAGCTTGAAAAATTCCTGTTGCATCTGAAAGTAGAAACTCGCCCGATTGCAATGGTATGTGTATTTTTCCGCTAGGCCTTTGTAGTTATTGGTTTGGAGTATCAGACTTGCGAAAATTTTGATTGTTTCCCAAGCATTCCTTAACTTCAAACTCCCATATCTCGCGAACGGATTGACGAACTCGAGAATTTCCTATTGCATCTGAAAGCAGAAATTCGCCCGATTACAAAGGTATGTGTATTTTTGCCCTAGGCCATAGTAGTTATTGGATTCGAGTACCAGACTTGCGAAAATTTTGATGATTTCTCAGCCATTCCTTAACTTCAAACTCCCATATCTCGCGAACGCATTGCCGAACTCGAGAAATTCCTGTTGCATCTGAAAGTAGAAACTAGCCCGATTACAATGGTGTGCGTACTTTTTCCCTAGGCCATTCCAGTTTTTGGTTTCGAGTATCAGACCAGCGAAAATTTTGATGGTTTCTCAACCATTCCTTAACTTCAAACTCCCATATCTCGCGAACGGATTGACGAGATCGAGAAATTCCTGTTGCATCTGAAAGCAGAAACTCGCCCGATTACAACGGTATGTGTATTTTTGCCCTAGGCCATAGTAGTTATTGGATTCGAGTATCAGACTTGCGAAAATTTTGATGATTTCTCAGCCATTCCTTAACTTCAAACTCCCATACCTCGCGAACGGATTGACGAGCTCGAGAAATTCCTGTTGCATTTGAAAGTAGAAACTTGCCCGATTACAATGGTGTGTGTACTTTTCCCCTAGGTCGTTCCAGTTATTGGTTTCGAGTATCAGACTTGCGAAAATTTTGATGGTTTCTCAACCATTCCTTAACTTCAAAGTCCCATATCTCGCGAACGGATTGACGAGCTCGAAAAATTCCTGTTGCATCTGAAAGTAGAATCTCGCCCGATTACAAAGGTATGTGTATTTTTCCCCTAGGCCTTTGTAGTTATTGGATTCGAGTATCAGACTTGCGAAAATTTTGATGGTTTCTCAAGCACTCCTTAAATTCAAACTCCCATATCTCGCGAACGGATTGACGCACTCGAGAAATTCCTGTTGCATCTGAAAGTAGAAACTCGCCCGATTACAATGGTGTGTGTACTTTTCCCCTAGGCCGTTCCAGTTATTGGTTTCGAGTACCAGACTTGCGAAAATTTTGATGGTTTCTCAACCATTCCTTAAATTCAAAGACCCATATCTCGCGAACGGATTGACGAGCTCAAGAAATTCCTGTTGCATTTGAAAGTAGAAACTTGCCCGATTACAACGGTGTGTGTACTTTTCCCATAGGACGTTCCAGTTATTGGTTTCGAGTATCAGACTTGCGAAAATTTTGATGGTTTCTCAACCATTCCTTAACTTCAAAGTCCTATATCCCGGAACGGATTGACGAGCTCGAAAAATTCCTGTTGCATCTGAAAGTAGAAACTCGCCCGATTACAAAGGTATGTGAATTTTTCCCCTAGGCCTTTGTAGTTATTGGATTCGAGTATCAGACTTGCGAAAATTTTGATGGTTTCTCAAGCATTCCTTAAATTCAAACTCCCATATCTCGCGAACGGATTGACGCACTCGAGAAATTCCTGTTGCATCTGAAAGTAGAAACTCGCCCGATTACATTGCTGCGTGTACTTTTCCCCTAGGCCGTTCCAGTTATTGGTTTCGAGTATCAGACTTGCGAAAATTTTGTTGGTTTCTCAACCATTCCTTAACTTAAAAGTCCCATATCTCGCGAACGGATTGACGAGCTTGAAAAATTCCTGTTGCATCTGAAAGTAGAAACTCGCCCGATTGCAATGGTATGTGTATTTTTCCCCTAGGCCTTTGTAGTTATTGGATTCGAGTATCAGACTTGCGAAAATTTTGATGGTTTCTCAAGCATTCCTTAACTTCAAACTCCCATATCTCGCGAACGGATAGACGAACTCGAGAAATTCCTGTTGCATGTGAAAGTAGAAACTCGCCCGATTACAACGGTATGTGTATTTTTCCGCTAGGCCTTTGTAGTTATTGGTTTGGAGTATCAGACTTGCGAAAATTTTGATTGTTTCCCAAGCATTCCTTATCTTCAAACTCCCATATCTCGCGAACGGATTGACGAACTCGAGAATTTCCTATTGCATCTGAAAGCAGAAATTCGCCCGATTACAAAGGTATGTGTATTTTTGCCCTAGGCCATAGTAGTTATTGGATTCGAGTACCAGACTTGCGAAAATTTTGATGATTTCTCAGCCATTCCTTAACTTCAAACTCCCATATCTCGCGAACGCATTGACGAACTCGAGAAATTCCTGTTGCATCTGAAAGTAGAAACTAGCCCGATTACAATGGTGTGCGTACTTTTTCCCTAGGCCATTCCAGTTTTTGGTTTCGAGTATCAGACCAGCGAAAATTTTGACGGTTTCTCAACCATTCCTTAACTTCAAACTCCCATATCTCGCGAACGGATTGACGAGACCGAGAAATTCCTGTTGCATCTGAAAGCAGAAACTCGCCCGATTACAACGGTATGTGTATTTTTGCCCTAGGCCATAGTAGTTATTGGATTCGAGTATCAGACTTGCGAAAATTTTGATGATTTCTCAGCCATTCCTTAACTTCAAACTCCCATATCTCGCGAACGGATTGACGAGCTCGAGAAATTCCTGTTGCATTTGAAAGTAGAAACTTGCCCGATTACAATGGTGTGTGTACTTTTCCCCTAGGTCGTTCCAGTTATTGGTTTCGAGTATCAGACTTGCGAAAATTTTGATGGTTTCTCAACCATTCCTTAACTTCAAAGTCCCATATCTCGCGAACGGATTGACGAGCTCGAAAAATTCCTGTTGCATCTGAAAGTAGAATCTCGCCCGATTACAAAGGTATGTGTATTTTTCCCCTAGGCCTTTGTTGTTATTGGATTCGAGTATCAGACTTGCGAAAATTTTGATGGTTTCTCAACCATTCCTTAAATTCAAAGACCCATATCTCGCGAACGGATTGACGAGCTCGAGAAATTCCTGTTGCATTTGAAAGTAGAAACTTGCCCGATTACAATGGTGTGGGTACTTTTCCCATAGGACGTTCCAGTTATTGGTTTCGAGTATCAGACTTGCGAAAATTTTGATGGTTTCTCAACCATTCCTTAACTTCAAAGTCCTATATCCCGCGAACGGATTGACGAGCTCGAAAAATTCCTGTTGCATCTGAAAGTAGAAACTCGCCCGATTACAAAGGTATGTGTATTTTTCCCCTAGGCCTTTGTAGTTATTGGATTCGAGTATCAGACTTGCGAAAATTTTGATGATTTCTCAAGCATTCCTTAAATTCAAACTCCCATATCTCGCGAACGGATAGACGCACTCGAGAAATTCCTGTTGCATCTGAAAGTAGAAACTCGCCCGATTACATTGCTGCGTGTACTTTTCCCCTAGGCCGTTCCAGTTATTGGTTTCGAGTATCAGACTTGCGAAAATTTTGATGGTTTCTCAACCATTCCTTAACTTCAAAGTCCCATATCTCGCGAACGGATTGACGAGCTTGAAAAATTCCTGTTGCATCTGAAAGTAGAAACTCGCCCGATTGCAATGGTATGTGTATTTTTCCCCTAGGCCTTTGTAGTTATTGGATTCGAGTATCAGACTTGCGAAAATTTTGATGGTTTCACAAGCATTCCTTAACTTCAAACTCCCATATCTCGCGAACGGATAGACGAACTCGAGAAATTCCTGTTGCATGTGATTGTAGAAACTCGCCCGATTACAACGGTATGTGCATTTTTGCCCTAGGCCATGGTAGTTATTGGATTCGAGTACCAGACTTGCGAAAATTTTGATGATTTCTCAGCCATTCCTTAACTTCAAACTCCCATATCTCGCGAACGCATTGACGAACTCGAGAAATTCCTGTTGCATGTGGAAGTAGAAACTCGCCCGATTACAAAGGTATGTGTATTTTTCCCCTAGGCCTTTGTAGTTATTGGTTTCGAGTATCAGACTTGCGAAAATTTTGATGGTTGCTCAACCATTCCTTAATTTCAAACTCCCATATCTCGCGAACGGATTGTCGAACTCGAGAAATTCCTGTTGCATGTGGAAGTAGAAACTCGCCCGATTACAACGGTATGTGTATTTTTCCCCAAGGTCATTGTAGTTATTGGTTTCGAGTATCAGACTTGCGAAAATTTTGATGGTTTCTCAGCCATTCCTTAACTTGACACTTACACATCTCGTGAACGGATTGACGAACTCGAGAATTTCAAATTGCATCTGAAAGCAGAAACTCGCCCGATTACAATGGTATGTGTACTTTTCCCGTAGGCCATTCCAGTTGTTGGTTTCGAGTATCAGACTTGCGATAATTTTGATGGTTTCTCAACCATTCCTTAACTTCACACTTACATATCTCGCGAACGGATTGACGAACTCGAGAATTTCCCATTGCATCTGAAAGCCGAAACTCGCCCGATTAGAATGGTGTGTGTTCTTTTCCCCTAGGCCATTCCAGTTATTGGTTTCGAGTATCAGACCTGCGAAAATTTTGATGGTTTCTCAACCATTCCTTATCTTCAAACTCCCATATCTTGCGAACGGATTGACGAACTCGAGAAATTCCTGTTGCATCAGAAAGTAGAAACTAGCCCGATTACAATGGTGTGTGCATTTTTGCCCTAGGCAATAGTAGTTACTGGTTTCGAGTATCAGACGTGCGAAAATTTTGATGGTTTCTCCAGCATTCCTTAACTTCAAACTCCCATATCTCGCGAACGCATTGACGAACTCGAGAAATTCCTGTTGTACCTGAAAGTAGAAACTCGCCCGATTAGAATGGTGTGTGTACTTTTCCCTTAGGCCATTCCAGTTATTGGTTTCGAGTATCAGACCTGCGAAAATTTTGATGGTTTCTCAACCATTCCTTATCTTCAAACTTCCATATCTCGCGAACGGATTGACGAACTCGATAAATTCCTGTTGCATGTGGAAGTAGAAACTCTCCCGAATACAACGATATGTGTATTTTTCCCCAAGGCCTTTGTAGTTATTGGTTTCGAGTATTCGACCAGCGAAAATTTTGTTGGTTTCTCAACCATTCCTTAACTTCAAACTCCCATATCTTGCGAACGGATTGACGAACTCGAGAAATTCCTGTTGCATCAGAAAGTAGAAACTAGCCCGATTACAATGGTGTGTGCATTTTTGCCCTAGGCCATAGTAGTTATTGGTTTCGAGTATTAGACTTGCGAAAATTTTGATGGTTTCTCAACCATTCCTTAACTTCAAATTCCCATTTCTCGCGAACGGATTGACGAACTCGAGAAATTCCTGTTGCATCTGAAAGTAGAAACTCGCCCGATTACAACGGTACGTGTATTTTTCCCCAAGGCCTTTGTAGTTATTGGTTTCGAGTATTCGACCAGCGAAAATTTTGTTGGTTTCTCAACCATTCCTTAACTTCAAAGTCACATATCTCGCGAACGGATTGACGAGCTTGAAAAATTCCTGCTGCATCTGAAAGTAGAAACTCGCCCGATTGCAATGGTATGTGTATTTTTCCGCTAGGCCTTTGTAGTTATTGGTTTGGAGTATCAGACTTGCGAAAATTTTGATTGTTTCCCAAGCATTCCTTAACTTCAAACTCCCATATCTCGCGAACGGATTGACGAACTCGAGAATTTCCTATTGCATCTGAAAGCAGAAATTCGCCCGATTACAAAGGTATGTGTATTTTTGCCCTAGGCCATAGTAGTTATTGGATTCGAGTACCAGACTTGCGAAAATTTTGATGATTTCTCAGCCATTCCTTAACTTCAAACTCCCATATCTCGCGAACGCATTGACGACCTCGAGAAATTCCTGTTGCATCTGAAAGTAGAAACTAGCCCGATTACAATGGTGTGCGTACTTTTTCCCTAGGCCATTCCAGTTTTTGGTTTCGAGTATCAGACCAGCGAAAATTTTGATGGTTTCTCAACCATTCCTTAACTTCAAACTCCCATATCTCGCGAACGGATTGACGAGATCGAGAAATTCCTGTTGCATCTGAAAGCAGAAACTCGCCCGATTACAACGGTATGTGTATTTTTGCCCTAGGCCATAGTAGTTATTGGATTCGAGTATCAGACTTGCGAAAATTTTGATGATTTCTCAGCCATTCCTTAACTTCAAACTCCCATACCTCGCGAACGGATTGACGAGCTCGAGAAATTCCTGTTGCATTTGAAAGTAGAAACTTGCCCGATTACAATGGTGTGTGTACTTTTCCCCTAGGTCGTTCCAGTTATTGGTTTCGAGTATCAGACTTGCGAAAATTTTGATGGTTTCTCAACCATTCCTTAACTTCAAAGTCCCATATCTCGCGAACGGATTGACGAGCTCGAAAAATTCCTGTTGCATCTGAAAGTAGAATCTCGCCCGATTACAAAGGTATGTGTATTTTTCCCCTAGGCCTTTGTAGTTATTGGATTCGAGTATCAGACTTGCGAAAATTTTGATGGTTTCTCAAGCACTCCTTAAATTCAAACTCCCATATCTCGCGAACGGATTGACGCACTCGAGAAATTCCTGTTGCATCTGAAAGTAGAAACTCGCCCGATTACAATGGTGTGTGTACTTTTCCCCTAGGCCGTTCCAGTTATTGGTTTCGAGTACCAGACTTGCGAAAATTTTGATGGTTTCTCAACCATTCCTTAAATTCAAAGACCCATATCTCGCGAACGGATTGACGAGCTCAAGAAATTCCTGTTGCATTTGAAAGTAGAAACTTGCCCGATTACAACGGTGTGTGTACTTTTCCCATAGGACGTTCCAGTTATTGGTTTCGAGTATCAGACTTGCGAAAATTTTGATGGTTTCTCAACCATTCCTTAACTTCTAAGTCCTATATCCCGCGAACGGATTGACGAGCTCGAAAAATTCCTGTTGCATCTGAAAGTAGAAACTCGCCCGATTACAAAGGTATGTGAATTTTTCCCCTAGGCCTTTGTAGTTATTGGATTCGAGTATCAGACTTGCGAAAATTTTGATGGTTTCTCAAGCATTCCTTAAATTCAAACTCCCATATCTCGCGAACGGATTGACGCACTCGAGAAATTCCTGTTGCATCTGAAAGTAGAAACTCGCCCGATTACATTGCTGCGTGTACTTTTCCCCTAGGCCGTTCCAGTTATTGGTTTCGAGTATCAGACTTGCGAAAATTTTGTTGGTTTCTCAACCATTCCTTAACTTAAAAGTCCCATATCTCGCGAACGGATTGACGAGCTTGAAAAATTCCTGTTGCATCTGAAAGTAGAAACTCGCCCGATTGCAATGGTATGTGTATTTTTCCCCTAGGCCTTTGTAGTTATTGGATTCGAGTATCAGACTTGCGAAAATTTTGATGGTTTCTCAAGCATTCCTTAACTTCAAACTCCCATATCTCGCGAACGGATAGACGAACTCGAGAAATTCCTGTTGCATGTGAAAGTAGAAACTCGCCCGATTACAACGGTATGTGTATTTTTCCGCTAGGCCTTTGTAGTTATTGGTTTGGAGTATCAGACTTGCGAAAATTTTGATTGTTTCCCAAGCATTCCTTATCTTCAAACTCCCATATCTCGCGAACGGATTGACGAACTCGAGAATTTCCTATTGCATCTGAAAGCAGAAATTCGCCCGATTACAAAGGTATGTGTATTTTTGCCCTAGGCCATAGTAGTTATTGGATTCGAGTACCAGACTTGCGAAAATTTTGATGATTTCTCAGCCATTCCTTAACTTCAAACTCCCATATCTCGCGAACGCATTGACGAACTCGAGAAATTCCTGTTGCATCTGAAAGTAGAAACTAGCCCGATTACAATGGTGTGCGTACTTTTTCCCTAGGCCATTCCAGTTTTTGGTTTCGAGTATCAGACCAGCGAAAATTTTGACGGTTTCTCAACCATTCCTTAACTTCAAACTCCCATATCTCGCGAACGGATTGACGAGACCGAGAAATTCCTATTGCATCTGAAAGCAGAAACTCGCCCGATTACAACGGTATGTGTATTTTTGCCCTAGGCCATAGTAGTTATTGGATTCGAGTATCAGACTTGCGAAAATTTTGATGATTTCTCAGCCATTCCTTAACTTCAAACTCCCATATCTCGCGAACGGATTGACGAGCTCGAGAAATTCCTGTTGCATTTGAAAGTAGAAACTTGCCCGATTACAATGGTGTGTGTACTTTTCCCCTAGGTCGTTCCAGTTATTGGTTTCGAGTATCAGACTTGCGAAAATTTTGATGGTTTCTCAACCATTCCTTAACTTCAAAGTCCCATATCTCGCGAACGGATTGACGAGCTCGAAAAATTCCTGTTGCATCTGAAAGTAGAATCTCGCCCGATTACAAAGGTATGTGTATTTTTCCCCTAGGCCTTTGTTGTTATTGGATTCGAGTATCAGACTTGCGAAAATTTTGATGGTTTCTCAACCATTCCTTAAATTCAAAGACCCATATCTCGCGAACGGATTGACGAGCTCGAGAAATTCCTGTTGCATTTGAAAGTAGAAACTTGCCCGATTACAATGGTGTGGGTACTTTTCCCATAGGACGTTCCAGTTATTGGTTTCGAGTATCAGACTTGCGAAAATTTTGATGGTCTCAACCATTCCTTAACTTCAAAGTCCTATATCCCGCGAACGGATTGACGAGCTCGAAAAATTCCTGTTGCATCTGAAAGTAGAAACTCGCCCGATTACAAAGGTATGTGTATTTTTCCCCTAGGCCTTTGTAGTTATTGGATTCGAGTATCAGACTTGCGAAAATTTTGATGATTTCTCAAGCATTCCTTAAATTCAAACTCCCATATCTCGCGAACGGATAGACGCACTCGAGAAATTCCTGTTGCATCTGAAAGTAGAAACTCGCCCGATTACATTGCTGCGTGTACTTTTCCCCTAGGCCGTTCCAGTTATTGGTTTCGAGTATCAGACTTGCGAAAATTTTGTTGGTTTCTCAACCATTCCTTAACTTCAAAGTCCCATATCTCGCGAACGGATTGACGAGCTTGAAAAATTCCTGTTGCATCTGAAAGTAGAAACTCGCCCGATTGCAATGGTATGTGTATTTTTCCCCTAGGCCTTTGTAGTTATTGGATTCGAGTATCAGACTTGCGAAAATTTTGATGGTTTCTCAAGCATTCCTTAACTTCAAACTCCCATATCTCGCGAACGGATAGACGAACTCGAGAAATTCCTGTTGCATGTGATTGTAGAAACTCGCCCGATTACAACGGTATGTGTATTTTTCCGCTAGGCCTTTGTAGTTATTGGTTTGGAGTATCAGACTTGCGAAAATTTTGATTGTTTCCCAAGCATTCCTTAACTTCAAACTCCCATATCTCGCGAACGGATTGACAAACTCGAGAATTTCCTATTGCATCTGAAAGCAGAAACTCGCCCGATTACAACGGTATGTGCATTTTTGCCCTAGGCCATGGTAGTTATTGGATTCGAGTACCAGACTTGCGAAAATTTTGATGATTTCTCAGCCATTCCTTAACTTCAAACTCCCATATCTCGCGAACGCATTGACGAACTCGAGAAATTCCTGTTGCATGTGGAAGTAGAAACTCGCCCGATTACAAAGGTATGTGTATTTTTCCCCTAGGCCTTTGTAGTTATTGGTTTCGAGTATCAGACTTGCGAAAATTTTGATGGTTGCTCAACCATTCCTTAATTTCAAACTCCCATATCTCGCGAACGGATTGACGAACTCGAGAAATTCCTGTTGCATGTGGAAGTAGAAACTCGCCCGATTACAACGGTATGTGTATTTTTCCCCAAGGTCATTGTAGTTATTGGTTTCGAGTATCAGACTTGCGAAAATTTTGATGGTTTCTCAGCCATTCCTTAACTTGACACTTACACATCTCGTGAACGGATTGACGAACTCGAGAATTTCAAATTGCATCTGAAAGCAGAAACTCGCCCGATTACAATGGTATGTGTACTTTTCCCGTAGGCCATTCCAGTTGTTGGTTTCGAGTATCAGACTTGCGATAATTTTGATGGTTTCTCAACCATTCCTTAACTTCACACTTACATATCTCGCGAACGGATTGACGAACTCGAGAATTTCCCATTGCATCTGAAAGCCGAAACTCGCCCGATTAGAATGGTGTGTGTTCTTTTCCCCTAGGCCATTCCAGTTATTGGTTTCGAGTATCAGACCTGCGAAAATTTTGATGGTTTCTCAACCATTCCTTATCTTCAAACTCCCATATCTTGCGAACGGATTGACGAACTCGAGAAATTCCTGTTGCATCAGAAAGTAGAAACTAGCCCGATTACAATGGTGTGTGCATTTTTGCCCTAGGCAATAGTAGTTACTGGTTTCGAGTATCAGACGTGCGAAAATTTTGATGGTTTCTCCAGCATTCCTTAACTTCAAACTCCCATATCTCGCGAACGCATTGACGAACTCGAGAAATTCCTGTTGTACCTGAAAGTAGAAACTCGCCCGATTAGAATGGTGTGTGTACTTTTCCCTTAGGCCATTCCAGTTATTGGTTTCGAGTATCAGACCTGCGAAAATTTTGATGGTTTCTCAACCATTCCTTATCTTCAAACTTCCATATCTCGCGAACGGATTGACGAACTCGATAAATTCCTGTTGCATCTGAAAGTAGAAACTCTCCCGAATACAACGATATGTGTATTTTTCCCCTAGGCCATTGTAGTTATAGGTTTCGAGGATCAGAGTTGCGAAAATTTTGATGGTTTCTCAACCATTCCTTAACTTCACACTTACATATCTCGCGAACGGATTGACGAACTCGAGAATTTTCTATAGCATCTGAAAGCAGAAACTCGCCCGGTTACAACGGTATGTGCATTTTTGCCCTAGGTCGTAGTAGTTATTGGTTTCGAGTATCAGACTTGCGAAAATTTGGATGGTTTCTCAACCATTCCTTGACTTCAATCTCCCATATCTCGCGAACGGATTGACGAACTCGAGAAATTCCTGTTGCCTCTGAAAGTAGAAACTAGCCCGAATACAATGGTGTGTGTACTTTTCCCCTAGGCCATTCCAGTTATTGGTTTCGAGTATCAGACCAGCGAACATTTTGATGGTTTCCCAACCATTCCTTAACTTCAAACTCCCATATCTTGCGAACTCATTGACGAACTCGAGAATTTCCTGTTGCATGTGAAACTAGAAACTCGCCCGATTACAACGGTATGTGTATTTTTCCGCTGGGCCTTTGTAGTTATTGGTTTCGAGTATCAGACTCGCGAAAATTTTGATGGTTTCTCAATCATTCCTTAACTTCAAACTTCCATATCTCGCGAACGGATTGACGAACTCGAGAATTTCCTATTGCATCTGAAAGCAGAAACTCGCCCGGTTACAACGGTATGTGCATTTTTGCCCTAGGCCATAGTAGTTATTGGTTTCGAGTATTAGACTTGCGAAAATTTTGATGGTTTCTCAACCATTCCTTAACTTCAAATTCCCATTTCTCGCGAACGGATTGACGAACTCGAGAAATTCCTGTTGCATCTGAAAGTAGAAACTCGCCCGATTACAACGGTACGTGTATTTTTCCCCAAGGCCTTTGTAGTTATTGGTTTCGAGTATTCGACCAGCGAAAATTTTGATGGTTTCTCAACCATTCTTTAACTTCACACTTACATATCTCGCGAACGGTTTGACGAACTCGAGAAATTCCTGTTGCCTCTGAAAGTAGAAACTCGCCCGATTACAATGGTATGTGTACTTTTCCCCTAGGCCATTCCAGTTATTGGTTTCGAGTATTCGACCAGCGAAAATTTTGATGGTTTCTCAACCATTCTTTAACTTCAAACTCCCATATCTCGCGAACGGATTGACGAACTCGAGAAATTCCTGTTGCATGTGGAAGTAGAAACTCGCCCGATTACAACGGTATGTGTATTTTTCCCCTAGGCCATTCCAGTTATTGGTTTCGAGTAACAGACTTGCGATAATTTTGATGGTTTCTCAACCATTCCTTAACTTCACACTTACATATCTCGCGAACGGTTTGACGATCTCGAGAAATTCCTGTTGCATCTGAAAGTAGAAACTCGCCCGAATACAATGGTGTGTGTACTTTTCCCCTAGGCCATTCCAGTTATTGGTTTCGAGTATCAGACCAGCGAAAATTTTGATGGTTTCTCAACCATTCCTTAACTTCAAACTCCCATATCTTGCGAACGCATTGACGAACTCGAGAATTTCCTGTTGCATGTGGAAGTAGAAACTCGCCCGATTACAACGGTATGTGCATTTTTGCCCTAGGCCATAGTAGTTATTGGTTTCGAGTATTAGACTTGCGAAAATTTTGATGGTTTCTCAACCATTCCTTAACTTCAAATTCCCATTTCTCGCGAACGGATTGACGAACTCGAGAAATTCCTGTTGCATCTGAAAGTAGAAACTCGCCCGATTACAACGGTACGTGTATTTTTCCCCAAGGCCTTTGTAGTTATTGGTTTCGAGTATTCGACCAGCGAAAATTTTGATGGTTTCTCAACCATTCTTTAACTTCACACTTACATATCTCGCGAACGGTTTGACGAACTCGAGAAATTCCTGTTGCCTCTGAAAGTAGAAACTCGCCCGATTACAATGGTATGTGTACTTTTCCCCTAGGCCATTCCAGTTATTGGTTTCGAGTATTCGACCAGCGAAAATTTTGATGGTTTCTCAACCATTCTTTAACTTCAAACTCCCATATCTCGCGAACGGATTGACGAACTCGAGAAATTCCTGTTGCATGTGGAAGTAGAAACTCGCCCGATTACAACGGTATGTGTATTTTGCCCCTAGGCCTTTGTAGTTATTGGTTTCGAGTATCAGACTTACGGTAAATTTCGATGGTTTCTCAACCATTCCTTAACTTCAAACTCCCATATCTCGCGAACGGATTGACGAACTCGAGAAATTCCTGTTGCCTCTGAAAGTAGAAACTAGCCCGATTTCAATGGTGTGTGTACTTTTCCCCTAGGCCATTCCAGTTATTGGTTTCGAGTATCAGACCAGCGAAAATTTTGATTGTTTCTCAAGCATTCCTTAACTTCAAACTCCCATATCTCGCTAACGGATTGACGAACTCGAGAAATTCCTGTTGCATGTGGAAGTAGAAACGCGCCCGATTACAACGGTATGTGTATTTTTCCCCTAGGCCTTTGTAGTTATCGGTTTCGAGTATCAGACTTGCGAAAATTTTGATGGTTTCTCAACCATTCCTTAACTTCAAACTCCCATATCTCGCGAATGGATTGACGAACTCGAGAAATTCCTGTTGCATCTGAAAGTAGAAACTCGCCCGATTACAACGGTATGTGTATTTTTCCCCTAGGCCATTCCAGTTATTGGTTTCGAGTAACAGACTTGCGATAATTTTGATGGTTTCTCAACCATTCCTTAACTTCACACTTACATATCTCGCGAACGGTTTGACGAACTCGAGAAATTCCTGTTGCATCTGAAAGTAGAAACTCGCCCGAATACAATGGTGTGTGTACTTTTCCCCTAGGCCTTTCCAGTTATTGGTTTCGAGTATCAGACCAGCGAAAATTTTGATGGTTTCTCAACCATTCCTTAACTTCAAACTCCCATATCTTGCGAACGCATTGACGAACTCGAGAATTTCCTGTTGCATGTGGAAGTAGAAACTCGCCCGATTACAACGGTATGTGTATTTTTCCCCTAGGCCATTCCAGTTATTGGTTTCGAGTAACAGACTTGCGATAATTTTGATGGTTTCTCAACCATTCCTTAACTTCACACTTACATATCTCGCGAACGGTTTGACGAACTCGAGAAATTCCTGTTGCATCTGAAAGTAGAAACTCGCCCGAATACAATGGTGTGTGTACTTTTCCCCTAGGCCATTCCAGTTATTGGTTTCGAGTATCAGACCAGCGAAAATTTTGATGGTTTCTCAACCATTCCTTAACTTCAAACTCCCATATCTCGCGAACGCATTGACGAACTCGAGAATTTCCTGTTGCATGTGGAAGTAGAAACTCGCCCGATTACAACGGTATGTGCATTTTTGCCCTAGGCCATAGTAGTTATTGGTTTCGAGTATTAGACTTGCGAAAATTTTGATGGTTTCTCAACCATTCCTTAACTTCAAATTCCCATTTCTCGCGAACGGATTGACGAACTCGAGAAATTCCTGTTGCATCTGAAAGTAGAAACTCGCCCGATTACAACGGTACGTGTATTTTTCCCCAAGGCCTTTGTAGTTATTGGTTTCGAGTATTCGACCAGCGAAAATTTTGATGGTTTCTCAACCATTCTTTAACTTCACACTTACATATCTCGCGAACGGTTTGACGAACTCGAGAAATTCCTGTTGCCTCTGAAAGTAGAAACTCGCCCGATTACAATGGTATGTGTACTTTTCCCCTAGGCCTTTGTAGTTATCGGTTTCGAGTATCAGACCAGCGAAAATTTTGATGGTTTCTCAACCATTCCTTAACTTCAAACTCCCATATCTCGCGAACGCATTGACGAACTCGAGAATTTCCTGTTGCATGTGGAAGTAGAAACTCGCCCGATTACAACGGTATGTGCATTTTTGCCCTAGGCCATAGTAGTTATTGGTTTCGAGTATCAGACTTGCGAAAATTTTGATGGTTTCTCAACCATTCCTTAACTTCAAACTCCCATATCTCGCGAATGGATTGACGAACTCGAGAAATTCCTGTTGCATCTGAAAGTAGAAACTCGCCCGATTACAACGGTATGTGTATTTTTCCCCTAGGCCATTCCAGTTATTGGTTTCGAGTAACAGACTTGCGATAATTTTGATGGTTTCTCAACCATTCCTTAACTTCACACTTACATATCTCGCGAACGGTTTGACGAACTCGAGAAATTCCTGTTGCATCTGAAAGTAGAAACTCGCCCGAATACAATGGTGTGTGTACTTTTCCCCTAGGCCATTCCAGTTATTGGTTTCGAGTATCAGACCAGCGAAAATTTTGATGGTTTCTCAACCATTCCTTAACTTCAAACTCCCATATCTTGCGAACGCATTGACGAACTCGAGAATTTCCTGTTACATGTGGAAGTAGAAACTCGCCCGATTACAACGGTATGTGTATTTTTCCCCTAGGCCATTCCAGTTATTGGTTTCGAGTATCAGACCAGCGAAAATTTTGATGGTTTCTCAACCATTCCTTAACTTCAAACTCCCATATCTTGCGAACGCATTGACGAACTCGAGAATTTCCTGTTGCATGTGGAAGTAGAAACTCGCCCGATTACAACGGTATGTGCATTTTTGCCCTAGGCCATAGTAGTTATTGGTTTCGAGTATTAGACTTGCGAAAATTTTGATGGTTTCTCAACCATTCCTTAACTTCAAATTCCCATTTCTCGCGAACGGATTGACGAACTCGAGAAATTCCTGTTGCATCTGAAAGTAGAAACTCGCCCGATTACAACGGTACGTGTATTTTTCCCCAAGGCCTTTGTAGTTATTGGTTTCGAGTATTCGACCAGCGAAAATTTTGATGGTTTCTCAACCATTCTTTAACTTCACACTTACATATCTCGCGAACGGTTTGACGAACTCGAGAAATTCCTGTTGCCTCTGAAAGTAGAAACTCGCCCGATTACAATGGTATGTGTACTTTTCCCCTAGGCCATTCCAGTTATTGGTTTCGAGTATTCGACCAGCGAAAATTTTGATGGTTTCTCAACCATTCTTTAACTTCAAACTCCCATATCTCGCGAACGGATTGACGAACTCGAGAAATTCCTGTTGCATGTGGAAGTAGAAACTCGCCCGATTACAACGGTATGTGTATTTTGCCCCTAGGCCTTTGTAGTTATTGGTTTCGAGTATCAGACTTACGGTAAATTTCGATGGTTTCTCAACCATTCCTTAACTTCAAACTCCCATATCTCGCGAACGGATTGACGAACTCGAGAAATTCCTGTTGCCTCTGAAAGTAGAAACTAGCCCGATTTCAATGGTGTGTGTACTTTTCCCCTAAGCCATTCCAGTTATTGGTTTCGAGTATCAGACCAGCGAAAATTTTGATTGTTTCTCAAGCATTCCTTAACTTCAAACTCCCATATCTCGCTAACGGATTGACGAACTCGAGAAATTCCTGTTGCATGTGGAAGTAGAAACTCGCCCGATTACAACGGTATGTGTATTTTTCCCCTAGGCCTTTGTAGTTATCGGTTTCGAGTATCAGACTTGCGAAAATTTTGATGGTTTCTCAACCATTCCTTAACTTCAAACTCCCATATCTCGCGAACGGATTGACGAACTCGAGAAATTCCTGTTGCATCTGAAAGTAGAAACTCGCCCGATTACAACGGTACGTGTATTTTTCCCCAAGGCCTTTGTAGTTATTGGTTTCGAGTATTCGACCAGCGAAAATTTTGATGGTTTCTCAACCATTCTTTAACTTCACACTTACATATCTCGCGAACGGTTTGACGAACTCGAGAAATTCCTGTTGCCTCTGAAAGTAGAAACTCGCCCGATTACAATGGTATGTGTACTTTTCCCCTAGGCCATTCCAGTTGTTGGTTTCGAGTATTCGACCAGCGAAAATTTTGATGGTTTCTCAACCATTCTTTAACTTCAAACTCCCATATCTCGCGAATGGATTGACGAACTCGAGAAATTCCTGTTGCATCTGAAAGTAGAAACTCGCCCGATTACAACGGTATGTGTATTTTTCCCCTAGGCCATTCCAGTTATTGGTTTCGAGTAACAGACTTGCGATAATTTTGATGGTTTCTCAACCATTCCTTAACTTCACACTTACATATCTCGCGAACGGTTTGACGAACTCGAGAAATTCCTGTTGCATCTGAAAGTAGAAACTCGCCCGAATACAATGGTGTGTGTACTTTTCCCCTAGGCCATTCCAGTTATTGGTTTCGAGTATCAGACCAGCGAAAATTTTGATGGTTTCTCAACCATTCCTTAACTTCAAACTCCCATAACTTGCGAACGCATTGACGAACTCGAGAATTTCCTGTTGCATGTGGAAGTAGAAACTCGCCCGATTACAACGGTATGTGCATTTTTGCCCTAGGCCATAGTAGTTATTGGTTTCGAGTATTAGACTTGCGAAAATTTTGATGGTTTCTCAACCATTCCTTAACTTCAAATTCCCATTTCTCGCGAACGGATTGACGAACTCGAGAAATTCCTGTTGCATCTGAAAGTAGAAACTCGCCCGATTACAACGGTACGTGTATTTTTCCCCAAGGCCTTTGTAGTTATTGGTTTCGAGTATTCGACCAGCGAAAATTTTGATGGTTTCTCAACCATTCTTTAACTTCACACTTACATATCTCTCGAACGGTTTGACGAACTCGAGAAATTCCTGTTGCCTCTGAAAGTAGAAACTCGCCCGATTACAATGGTATGTGTACTTTTCCCCTAGGCCATTCCAGTTATTGGTTTCGAGTATTCGACCAGCGAAAATTTTGATGGTTTCTCAACCATTCTTTAACTTCAAACTCCCATATCTCGCGAACGGATTGACGAACTCGAGAAATTCCTGTTGCATGTGGAAGTAGAAACTCGCTCGATTACAACGGTATGTGTATTTTGCCCCTAGGCCTTTGTAGTTATTGGTTTCGAGTATCAGACTTACGGTAAATTTCGATGGTTTCTCAACCATTCCTTAACTTCAAACTCCCATATCTCGCGAACGGATTGACGAACTCGAGAAATTCCTGTTGCCTCTGAAAGTAGAAACTAGCCCGATTTCAATGGTGTGTGTACTTTTCCCCTAAGCCATTCCAGTTATTGGTTTCGAGTATCAGACCAGCGAAAATTTTGATTGTTTCTCAAGCATTCCTTAACTTCAAACTCCCATATCTCGCTAACGGATTGACGAACTCGAGAAATTCCTGTTGCATGTGGAAGTAGAAACTCGCCCGATTACAACGGTATGTGTATTTTTCCCCTAGGCCTTTGTAGTTATCGGTTTCGAGTATCAGACTTGCGAAAATTTTGATGGTTTCTCAACCATTCCTTAACTTCAAACTCCCATATCTCGCGAACGGATTGACGAACTCGAGAAATTCCTGTTGCATCTGAAAGTAGAAACTCGCCCGATTACAACGGTATGTGCATTTTTGCCCTAGGCCATAGTAGTTATTGGTTTCGAGTATTAGACTTGCGAAAATTTTGATGGTTTCTCAACCATTCCTTAACTTCAAATTCCCATTTCTCGCGAACGGATTGACGAACTCGAGAAATTCCTGTTGCATCTGAAAGTAGAAACTCGCCCGATTACAACGGTACGTGAATTTTTCCCCAAGGCCTTTGTAGTTATTGGTTTCGAGTATTCGACCAGCGAAAATTTTGATGGTTTCTCAACCATTCTTTAACTTCACACTTACATATCTCTCGAACGGTTTGACGAACTCGAGAAATTCCTGTTGCCTCTGAAAGTAGAAACTCGCCCGATTACAATGGTATGTGTACTTTTCCCCTAGGCCATTCCAGTTATTGGTTTCGAGTATTCGACCAGCGAAAATTTTGATGGTTTCTCAACCATTCTTTAACTTCAAACTCCCATATCTCGCGAACGGATTGACGAACTCGAGAAATTCCTGTTGCATGTGGAAGTAGAAACTCGCCCGATTACAACGGTATGTGTATTTTGCCCCTAGGCCTTTGTAGTTATTGGTTTCGAGTATCAGACTTACGGTAAATTTCGATGGTTTCTCAACCATTCCTTAACTTCAAACTCCCATATCTCGCGAACGGATTGACGAACTCGAGAAATTCCTGTTGCCTCTGAAAGTAGAAACTAGCCCGATTTCAATGGTGTGTGTACTTTTCCCCTAAGCCATTCCAGTTATTGGTTTCGAGTATCAGACCAGCGAAAATTTTGATTGTTTCTCAAGCATTCCTTAACTTCAAATTCCCATTTCTCGCGAACGGATTGACGAACTCGAGAAATTCCTGTTGCATCTGAAAGTAGAAACTCGCCCGATTACAACGGTACGTGTATTTTTCCCCAAGGCCTTTGTAGTTATTGGTTTCGAGTATTCGACCAGCGAAAATTTTGATGGTTTCTCAACCATTCTTTAACTTCACACTTACATATCTCTCGAACGGTTTGACGAACTCGAGAAATTCCTGTTGCCTCTGAAAGTAGAAACTCGCCCGATTACAATGGTATGTGTACTTTTCCCCTAGGCCATTCCAGTTATTGGTTTCGAGTATTCGACCAGCGAAAATTTTGATGGTTTCTCAACCATTCTTTAACTTCAAACTCCCATATCTCGCGAACGGATTGACGAACTCGAGAAATTCCTGTTGCATGTGGAAGTAGAAACTCGCCCGATTACAACGGTATGTGTATTTTGCCCCTAGGCCTTTGTAGTTATTGGTTTCGAGTATCAGACTTACGGTAAATTTCGATGGTTTCTCAACCATTCCTTAACTTCAAACTCCCATATCTCGCGAACGGATTGACGAACTCGAGAAATTCCTGTTGCCTCTGAAAGTAGAAACTAGCCCGATTTCAATGGTGTGTGTACTTTTCCCCTAAGCCATTCCAGTTATTGGTTTCGAGTATCAGACCAGCGAAAATTTTGATTGTTTCTCAAGCATTCCTTAACTTCAAACTCCCATATCTCGCTAACGGATTGACGAACTCGAGAAATTCCTGTTGCATGTGGAAGTAGAAACTCGCCCGATTACAACGGTATGTGTATTTTTCCCCTAGGCCTTTGTAGTTATCGGTTTCGAGTATCAGACTTGCGAAAATTTTGATGGTTTCTCAACCATTCCTTAACTTCAAACTCCCATATCTCGCGAACGGATTGACGAACTCGAGAAATTCCTGTTGCATCTGAAAGTAGAAACTCGCCCGATTACAACGGTATGCGCATTTTTGCCCTAGGCCATAGTAGTTATTGGTTTCGAGTATTAGACTTGCGAAAATTTTGATGGTTTCTCAACCATTCCTTAACTTCAAATTCCCATTTCTCGCGAACGGATTGACGAACTCGAGAAATTCCTGTTGCATCTGAAAGTAGAAACTCGCCCGATTACAACGGTACGTGTATTTTTCCCCAAGGCCTTTGTAGTTATTGGTTTCGAGTATTCGACCAGCGAAAATTTTGATGGTTTCTCAACCATTCTTTAACTTCACACTTACATATCTCTCGAACGGTTTGACGAACTCGAGAAATTCCTGTTGCCTCTGAAAGTAGAAACTCGCCCGATTACAATGGTATGTGTACTTTTCCCCTAGGCCATTCCAGTTATTGGTTTCGAGTATTCGACCAGCGAAAATTTTGATGGTTTCTCAACCATTCTTTAACTTCAAACTCCCATATCTCGCGAACGGATTGACGAACTCGAGAAATTCCTGTTGCATGTGGAAGTAGAAACTCGCCCGATTACAACGGTATGTGTATTTTGCCCCTAGGCCTTTGTAGTTATTGGTTTCGAGTATCAGACTTACGGTAAATTTCGATGGTTTCTCAACCATTCCTTAACTTCAAACTCCCATATCTCGCGAACGGATTGACGAACTCGAGAAATTCCTGTTGCCTCTGAAAGTAGAAACTAGCCCGATTTCAATGGTGTGTGTACTTTTCCCCTAAGCCATTCCAGTTATTGGTTTCGAGTATCAGACCAGCGAAAATTTTGATTGTTTCTCAAGCATTCCTTAACTTCAAACTCCCATATCTCGCTAACGGATTGACGAACTCGAGAAATTCCTGTTGCATGTGGAAGTAGAAACTCGCCCGATTACAACGGTATGTGTATTTTTCCCCTAGGCCTTTGTAGTTATCGGTTTCGAGTATCAGACTTGCGAAAATTTTGATGGTTTCTCAACCATTCCTTAACTTCAAACTCCCATATCTCGCGAACGGATTGACGAACTCGAGAAATTCCTGTTGCATCTGAAAGTAGAAACTCGCCCGATTACAACGGTACGTGTATTTTTCCCCAAGGCCTTTGTAGTTATTGGTTTCGAGTATTCGACCAGCGAAAATTTTGATGGTTTCTCAACCATTCTTTAACTTCACACTTACATATCTCTCGAACGGTTTGACGAACTCGAGAAATTCCTGTTGCCTCTGAAAGTAGAAACTCGCCCGATTACAATGGTATGTGTACTTTTCCCCTAGGCCATTCCAGTTATTGGTTTCGAGTATTCGACCAGCGAAAATTTTGATGGTTTCTCAACCATTCTTTAACTTCAAACTCCCATATCTCGCGAACGGATTGACGAACTCGAGAAATTCCTGTTGCATGTGGAAGTAGAAACTCGCCCGATTACAACGGTATGTGTATTTTGCCCCTAGGCCTTTGTAGTTATTGGTTTCGAGTATCAGACTTACGGTAAATTTCGATGGTTTCTCAACCATTCCTTAACTTCAAACTCCCATATCTCGCGAACGGATTGACGAACTCGAGAAATTCCTGTTGCCTCTGAAAGTAGAAACTAGCCCGATTTCAATGGTGTGTGTACTTTTCCCCTAAGCCATTCCAGTTATTGGTTTCGAGAATCAGACCAGCGAAAATTTTGATTGTTTCTCAAGCATTCCTTAACTTCAAACTCCCATATCTCGCTAACGGATTGACGAACTCGAGAAATTCCTGTTGCATGTGGAAGTAGAAACTCGCCCGATTACAACGGTATGTGTATTTTTCCCCTAGGCCTTTGTAGTTATCGGTTTCGAGTATCAGACTTGCGAAAATTTTGATGGTTTCTCAACCATTCCTTAACTTCAAACTCCCATATCTCGCGAACGGATTGACGAACTCGAGAAATTCCTGTTGCATCTGAAAGTAGAAACTCGCCCGATTACAACGGTATGTGCATTTTTGCCCTAGGCCATAGTAGTTATTGGTTTCGAGTATTAGACTTGCGAAAATTTTGATGGTTTCTCAACCATTCCTTAACTTCAAATTCCCATTTCTCGCGAACGGATTGACGAACTCGAGAAATTCCTGTTGCATCTGAAAGTAGAAACTCGCCCGATTACAACGGTACGTGTATTTTTCCCCAAGGCCTTTGTAGTTATTGGTTTCGAGTATTCGACCAGCGAAAATTTTGATGGTTTCTCAACCATTCTTTAACTTCACACTTACATATCTCTCGAACGGTTTGACGAACTCGAGAAATTCCTGTTGCCTCTGAAAGTAGAAACTCGCCCGATTACAATGGTATGTGTACTTTTCCCCTAGGCCATTCCAGTTATTGGTTTCGAGTATTCGACCAGCGAAAATTTTGATGGTTTCTCAACCATTCTTTAACTTCAAACTCCCATATCTCGCGAACGGATTGACGAACTCGAGAAATTCCTGTTGCATGTGGAAGTAGAAACTCGCCCGATTACAACGGTATGTGTATTTTGCCCCTAGGCCTTTGTAGTTATTGGTTTCGAGTATCAGACTTACGGTAAATTTCGATGGTTTCTCAACCATTCCTTAACTTCAAACTCCCATATCTCGCGAACGGATTGACGAACTCGAGAAATTCCTGTTGCCTCTGAAAGTAGAAACTAGCCCGATTTCAATGGTGTGTGTACTTTTCCCCTAAGCCATTCCAGTTATTGGTTTCGAGTATCAGACCAGCGAAAATTTTGATTGTTTCTCAAGCATTCCTTAACTTCAAACTCCCATATCTCGCTAACGGATTGACGAACTCGAGAAATTCCTGTTGCATGTGGAAGTAGAAACTCGCCCGATTACAACGGTATGTGTATTTTTCCCCTAGGCCTTTGTAGTTATCGGTTTCGAGTATCAGACTTGCGAAAATTTTGATGGTTTCTCAACCATTCCTTAACTTCAAACTCCCATATCTCGCGAACGGATTGACGAACTCGAGAAATTCCTGTTGCATCTGAAAGTAGAAACTCGCCCGATTACAACGGTATGTGTATTTTTCCCCTAGGCCATTCCAGTTATTGGTTTCGAGTAACAGACTTGCGATAATTTTGATGGTTTCTCAACCATTCCTTAACTTCACACTTACATATCTCGCGAACGGTTTGACGAACTCGAGAAATTCCTGTTGCATCTGAAAGTAGAAACTCGCCCGATTACAATGATATGTGTACTTTTCCCCTAGGCCATTCCACTTATTGGTTTCGAGTATCAGACTTGCGATAATTTTGATGGTTTCTCAACCATTCCTTAACTTCACACTTACATATCTCGCGAACGGATTGACGAACTCGAGAATTTCCTATTGCATCTGAAAGTAGACTCTCGCCCGATTACAACGGTATGTGTATTTTTCCGCTATGCCTTTGTAGTTATTGGTTTCGAGAATCAGACTTGCGAAAATGTTGATGGTTTCTCAATCATTCGTTAACTTAAAACTTCCATATCTCGCGAACGGATTGACGAACTCGAGAATTTCCTATTGCATCGGAAAGCAGAAACTCGCCCGATTACAACGGTATGTGTATTTTTGCCCTAGGCCACAGTAGTTATTGGATTCGAGTATCAGACTTGCGAAAATTTTGATGATTTCTCAGCCATTCCTTAACTTCAGACTCCCATATCTCGCGAACGGATTGACGAACGCGAGAAATTCCTGTTGCATCTGAAAGTAGAAACTCGCCCGATTACAGCGGTATGTGTATTTTTCCCCAAGGTCATTGTAGTTATTGGTTTCGAGTATCAGACTTGCGAAAATTTTGATGATTTCTCAGCCATTCCTTAACTTCAAACTCCCATACCTCGCGAACGCATTGACGAATTCGAGAAATTCCTGTTGTGTCTGAAAGTAGAAACCCGCCCGATTACAATGGTGTTTGCACTTTTCCCCTAGGCCATTCCAGTTATTGGTTTCGAGTATTCGACCAGCGAAAATTTTGATGGTTTCTCAACCATTCCTTAACTTCAAACTCCCATATCTCGCGAACGGATTGACGAACTCGAGAAATTCCTGTTGCATCTGAAAGTAGAAACTCGCCCGATTACAATGGTACGTGTACTTTTCCCCTAGGCCATTCCAGTTATTGGTTTCGAGTAACAGACTTGCGAAAATTTTGATGGTTTCTCAACCATTCCTTAAATTCAAACACCCATATCTCGCGAACGGATTGACGAACTCGAGAAATTCCTGTTGCATGTGGAAGTAGAAACTCGCCCGATTACAACGGTATGTGTATTTTTCCCCTAGGCCTTTGTAGTTATCGGTTTCGAGTATCAGACTTGCGAAAATTTTGATGGTTTCTCAACCATTCCTTAACTTCAAACTCCCATATCTCGCGAACGGATTGCGAACTCGAGAAATTCCTGTTGCATCTGAAAGTAGAAACTCGCCCGATTACAACGGTATGTGTATTTTTCCCCTAGGCCATTGTAGTTATTGGTTTCGAGTATCAGACTTGCGAAAATTTTGATGGTTTCTCAACCATTCCTTAACTTCAAACTCCCATATCTTGCGAACGGATTGACGAACTCGAGAAATTCCTGTTGCATCTGAAAGTAGAAACTCGCCCGATTACAACGGTATGTGTATCTTTCCCCTAGGCCATTGTAGTTATTGGTTTCGAGTATCAGACTTGCGAAAATTTTGATGGTTTCTCAACCATTCCTTAAATTCAAACCCCCATTTCTCGCGAACGGATTGACGAACTCGAGAAATTCCTGTTGCATCTGAAAATAGAAACTCGCCCGATTACAATGGTATGTGTACTTTTCCCGTAGGCCATTCCAGTTGTTGGTTTCGAGTATCAGACTTGCGATAATTTTGATGGTTTCTCAACCATTCCTTAACTTCACACTTACATATCTCGCGAACGGATTGACGAACTCGAGAATTTCCTATTGCACCTGAAAGCAGAAACTCGCCCGGTTACAACGGTATGTGCATTTTTGCCCTTGGCCATAGTTGTTATTGGTTTCGAGTATCAGACTTGCGAAAATTTTGATGGTTTCTCAACCATTCCTTAACTTCAAACTCCCATATCTCGCGAACGGATTGGCGAACTTGAGAAATTCCTGTTGCATCTGAGAGCAGAAACTCGCCCGATTACAACGGTATGTGTATTTATCCCCTAAGCCATTGTAGTTATTGGTTTCGAGTATCAGATTTGCGAAAATTTTGATGGTTTCTCAATCATTCGTTAACTTCAAGCTTCCATATCTCGCGAACGGATTGACGAACTCGAGAATTTCCTATTGCATCGGAAAGCAGAAACTCGCCCGATTACAACGGTAGGTGTATTTTTGCCCTAGGCCACAGTAGTTATTGGATTCGAGTATCAGACTTGCGAAAATTTTGATGATTTCTCAGCCATTCCTTAACTTCAAACTCCCATATCTCGCGAACGGATTGACGAACTCGAGAAATTCCTGTTGCATCTGAAAGTAGAAACTCGCCCGATTACAATGGTATGTGTACTTTTCACCTAGACCATTCCAGTTATTGGTTTCGAGTAACAGACTTGCGATAATTTTGTTGGTTTCTCAACCATTCCTTAACTTCACACTTACATATCTCGCAAACGGATTGACGAACTCGAGAATTTCCTATTGCATCTGAAAGCAGAAACTCGCCCGGTTACAACGGTATGTGCATTTTTGCCCTAGGCCATAGTAGTTATTGGTTTCGAGTATTAGACTTGCGAAAATTTTGATGGTTTCTCAACCATTCCTTAACTTCAAATTCCCATTTCTCGCGAACGGATTGACGAACTCGAGAAATTCCTGTTGCATCTGAAAGTAGAAACTCGCCCGATTACAACGGTACGTGTATTTTTCCCCAAGGCCTTTGTAGTTATTGGTTTCGAGTATTCGACCAGCGAAAATTTTGATGGTTTCTCAACCATTCTTTAACTTCACACTTACATATCTCGCGAACGGTTTGACGAACTCGAGAAATTCCTGTTGCCTCTGAAAGTAGAAACTCGCCCGATTACAATGGTATGTGTACTTTTCCCCTAGGCCATTCCAGTTATTGGTTTCGAGTATTCGACCAGCGAAAATTTTGATGGTTTCTCAACCATTCTTTAACTTCAAACTCCCATATCTCGCGAACGGATTGACGAACTCGAGAAATTCCTGTTGCATGTGGAAGTAGAAACTCGCCCGATTACAACGGTATGTGTATTTTTCCCCTAGGCCATTCCAGTTATTGGTTTCGAGTAACAGACTTGCGATAATTTTGATGGTTTCTCAACCATTCCTTAACTTCACACTTACATATCTCGCGAACGGTTTGACGATCTCGAGAAATTCCTGTTGCATCTGAAAGTAGAAACTCGCCCGAATACAATGGTGTGTGTACTTTTCCCCTAGGCCATTCCAGTTATTGGTTTCGAGTATCAGACCAGCGAAAATTTTGATGGTTTCTCAACCATTCCTTAACTTCAAACTCCCATATCTTGCGAACGCATTGACGAACTCGAGAATTTCCTGTTGCATGTGGAAGTAGAAACTCGCCCGATTACAACGGTATGTGCATTTTTGCCCTAGGCCATAGTAGTTATTGGTTTCGAGTATTCGACCAGCGAAAATTTTGATGGTTTCTCAACCATTCTTTAACTTCACACTTACATATCTCGCGAACGGTTTGACGAACTCGAGAAATTCCTGTTGCCTCTGAAAGTAGAAACTCGCCCGATTACAATGGTATGTGTACTTTTCCCCTAGGCCATTCCAGTTATTGGTTTCGAGTATTCGACCAGCGAAAATTTTGATGGTTTCTCAACCATTCTTTAACTTCAAACTCCCATATCTCGCGAACGGATTGACGAACTCGAGAAATTCCTGTTGCATGTGGAAGTAGAAACTCGCCCGATTACAACCGTATGTGTATTTTGCCCCTAGGCCTTTGTAGTTATTGGTTTCGAGTATCAGACTTACGGTAAATTTCGATGGTTTCTCAACCATTCCTTAACTTCAAACTCCCATATCTCGCGAACGGATTGACGAACTCGAGAAATTCCTGTTGCCTCTGAAAGTAGAAACTAGCCCGATTTCAATGGTGTGTGTACTTTTCCCCTAGGCCATTCCAGTTATTGGTTTCGAGTATCAGACCAGCGAAAATTTTGATTGTTTCTCAAGCATTCCTTAACTTCAAACTCCCATATCTCGCTAACGGATTGACGAACTCGAGAAATTCCTGTTGCATGTGGAAGTAGAAACGCGCCCGATTACAACGGTATGTGTATTTTTCCCCTAGGCCTTTGTAGTTATCGGTTTCGAGTATCAGACTTGCGAAAATTTTGATGGTTTCTCAACCATTCCTTAACTTCAAACTCCCATATCTCGCGAATGGATTGACGAACTCGAGAAATTCCTGTTGCATCTGAAAGTAGAAACTCGCCCGATTACAACGGTATGTGTATTTTTCCCCTAGGCCATTCCAGTTATTGGTTTCGAGTAACAGACTTGCGATAATTTTGATGGTTTCTCAACCATTCCTTAACTTCACACTTACATATCTCGCGAACGGTTTGACGAACTCGAGAAATTCCTGTTGCATCTGAAAGTAGAAACTCGCCCGAATACAATGGTGTGTGTACTTTTCCCCTAGGCCATTCCAGTTATTGGTTTCGAGTATCAGACCAGCGAAAATTTTGATGGTTTCTCAACCATTCCTTAACTTCAAACTCCCATATCTTGCGAACGCATTGACGAACTCGAGAATTTCCTGTTGCATGTGGAAGTAGAAACTCGCCCGATTACAACGGTATGTGTATTTTTCCCCTAGGCCATTCCAGTTATTGGTTTCGAGTAACAGACTTGCGATAATTTTGATGGTTTCTCAACCATTCCTTAACTTCACACTTACATATCTCGCGAACGGTTTGACGATCTCGAGAAATTCCTGTTGCATCTGAAAGTAGAAACTCGCCCGAATACAATGGTGTGTGTACTTTTCCCCTAGGCCATTCCAGTTATTGGTTTCGAGTATCAGACCAGCGAAAATTTTGATGGTTTCTCAACCATTCCTTAACTTCAAACTCCCATATCTTGCGAACGCATTGACGAACTCGAGAATTTCCTGTTGCATGTGGAAGTAGAAACTCGCCCGATTACAACGGTATGTGCATTTTTGCCCTAGGCCATAGTAGTTATTGGTTTCGAGTATTAGACTTGCGAAAATTTTGATGGTTTCTCAACCATTCCTTAACTTCAAATTCCCATTTCTCGCGAACGGATTGACGAACTCGAGAAATTCCTGTTGCATCTGAAAGTAGAAACTCGCCCGATTACAACGGTACGTGTATTTTTCCCCAAGGCCTTTGTAGTTATTGGTTTCGAGTATTCGACCAGCGAAAATTTTGATGGTTTCTCAACCATTCTTTAACTTCACACTTACATATCTCGCGAACGGTTTGACGAACTCGAGAAATTCCTGTTGCCTCTGAAAGTAGAAACTCGCCCGATTACAATGGTATGTCTACTTTTCCCCTAGGCCATTCCAGTTATTGGTTTCGAGTATTCGACCAGCGAAAATTTTGATGGTTTCTCAACCATTCTTTAACTTCAAACTCCCATATCTCGCGAACGGATTGACGAACTCGAGAAATTCCTGTTGCATGTGGAAGTAGAAACTCGCCCGATTACAACGGTATGTGTATTTTGCCCCTAGGCCTTTGTAGTTATTGGTTTCGAGTATCAGACTTACTGTAAATTTCGATGGTTTCTCAACCATTCCTTAACTTCAAACTCCCATATCTCGCGAACGGATGGACGAACTCGAGAAATTCCTGTTGCCTCTGAAAGTAGAAACTAGCCCGATTTCAATGGTGTGTGTACTTTTCCCCTAGGCCATTCCAGTTATTGGTTTCGAGTATCAGACCAGCGAAAATTTTGATTGTTTCTCAAGCATTCCTTAACTTCAAACTCCCATATCTCGCTAACGGATTGACGAACTCGGGAAATTCCTGTTGCATGTGGAAGTAGAAACGCGCCCGATTACAACGGTATGTGTATTTTTCCCCTAGGCCTTTGTAGTTATCGGTTTCGAGTATCAGACTTGCGAAAATTTTGATGGTTTCTCAACCATTCCTTAACTTCAAACTCCCATATCTCGCGAATGGATTGACGAACTCGAGAAATTCCTGTTGCATCTGAAAGTAGAAACTCGCCCGATTACAACGGTATGTGTATTTTTCCCCTAGGCCATTCCAGTTATTGGTTTCGAGTAACAGACTTGCGATAATTTTGATGGTTTCTCAACCATTCCTTAACTTCACACTTACATATCTCGCGAACGGTTTGACGAACTCGAGAAATTCCTGTTGCATCTGAAAGTAGAAACTCGCCCGAATACAATGGTGTGTGTACTTTTCCCCTAGGCCTTTCCAGTTATTGGTTTCGAGTATCAGACCAGCGAAAATTTTGATGGTTTCTCAACCATTCCTTAACTTCAAACTCCCATATCTTGCGAACGCATTGACGAACTCGAGAATTTCCTGTTGCATGTGGAAGTAGAAACTCGCCCGATTACAACGGTATGTGTATTTTTCCCCTAGGCCATTCCAGTTATTGGTTTCGAGTAACAGACTTGCGATAATTTTGATGGTTTCTCAACCATTCCTTAACTTCACACTTACATATCTCGCGAACGGTTTGACGAACTCGAGAAATTCCTGTTGCATCTGAAAGTAGAAACTCGCCCGAATACAATGGTGTGTGTACTTTTCCCCTAGGCCATTCCAGTTATTGGTTTCGAGTATCAGACCAGCGAAAATTTTGATGGTTTCTCAACCATTCCTTAACTTCAAACTCCCATATCTCGCGAACGCATTGACGAACTCGAGAATTTCCTGTTGCATGTGGAAGTAGAAACTCGCCCGATTACAACGGTATGTGCATTTTTGCCCTAGGCCATAGTAGTTATTGGTTTCGAGTATTAGACTTGCGAAAATTTTGATGGTTTCTCAACCATTCCTTAACTTCAAATTCCCATTTCTCGCGAACGGATTGACGAACTCGAGAAATTCCTGTTGCATCTGAAAGTAGAAACTCGCCCGATTACAACGGTACGTGTATTTTTCCCCAAGGCCTTTGTAGTTATTGGTTTCGAGTATTCGACCAGCGAAAATTTTGATGGTTTCTCAACCATTCTTTAACTTCACACTTACATATCTCGCGAACGGTTTGACGAACTCGAGAAATTCCTGTTGCCTCTGAAAGTAGAAACTCGCCCGATTACAATGGTATGTGTACTTTTCCCCTAGGCCTTTGTAGTTATCGGTTTCGAGTATCAGACCAGCGAAAATTTTGATGGTTTCTCAACCATTCCTTAACTTCAAACTCCCATATCTCGCGAACGCATTGACGAACTCGAGAATTTCCTGTTGCATGTGGAAGTAGAAACTCGCCCGATTACAACGGTATGTGCATTTTTGCCCTAGGCCATAGTAGTTATTGGTTTCGAGTATCAGACTTGCGAAAATTTTGATGGTTTCTCAACCATTCCTTAACTTCAAACTCCCATATCTCGCGAATGGATTGACGAACTCGAGAAATTCCTGTTGCATCTGAAAGTAGAAACTCGCCCGATTACAACGGTATGTGTATTTTTCCCCTAGGCCATTCCAGTTATTGGTTTCGAGTAACAGACTTGCGATAATTTTGATGGTTTCTCAACCATTCCTTAACTTCACACTTACATATCTCGCGAACGGTTTGACGAACTCGAGAAATTCCTGTTGCATCTGAAAGTAGAAACTCGCCCGAATACAATGGTGTGTGTACTTTTCCCCTAGGCCATTCCAGTTATTGGTTTCGAGTATCAGACCAGCGAAAATTTTGATGGTTTCTCAACCATTCCTTAACTTCAAACTCCCATATCTTGCGAACGCATTGACGAACTCGAGAATTTCCTGTTGCATGTGGAAGTAGAAACTCGCCCGATTACAACGGTATGTGTATTTTTCCCCTAGGCCATTCCAGTTATTGGTTTCGAGTATCAGACCAGCGAAAATTTTGATGGTTTCTCAACCATTCCTTAACTTCAAACTCCCATATCTTGCGAACGCATTGACGAACTCGAGAATTTCCTGTTGCATGTGGAAGTAGAAACTCGCCCGATTACAACGGTATGTGCATTTTTGCCCTAGGCCATAGTAGTTATTGGTTTCGAGTATTAGACTTGCGAAAATTTTGATGGTTTCTCAACCATTCCTTAACTTCAAATTCCCATTTCTCGCGAACGGATTGACGAACTCGAGAAATTCCTGTTGCATCTGAAAGTAGAAACTCGCCCGATTACAACGGTACGTGTATTTTTCCCCTAGGCCATTCCAGTTATTGGTTTCGAGTATCAGACCAGCGAAAATTTTGATGGTTTCTCAACCATTCCTTAACTTCAAACTCCCATATCTCGCGAACGGATTGACGAACTCGAGAAATTCCTGTTGCCTCTGAAAGTAGAAACTAGCCCGATTTCAATGGTGTGTGTACTTTTCCCCTAAGCCATTCCAGTTATTGGTTTCGAGTATCAGACCAGCGAAAATTTTGATTGTTTCTCAAGCATTCCTTAACTTCAAACTCCCATATCTCGCTAACGGATTGACGAACTCGAGAAATTCCTGTTGCATGTGGAAGTAGAAACTCGCCCGATTACAACGGTATGTGTATTTTTCCCCTAGGCCTTTGTAGTTATCGGTTTCGAGTATCAGACTTGCGAAAATTTTGATGGTTTCTCAACCATTCCTTAACTTCAAACTCCCATATCTCGCGAACGGATTGACGAACTCGAGAAATTCCTGTTGCATCTGAAAGTAGAAACTCGCCCGATTACAACGGTACGTGTATTTTTCCCCAAGGCCTTTGTAGTTATTGGTTTTGAGTATTCGACCAGCGAAAATTTTGATGGTTTCTCAACCATTCTTTAACTTCACACTTACATATCTCGCGAACGGTTTGACGAACTCGAGAAATTCCTGTTGCCTCTGAAAGTAGAAACTCGCCCGATTACAATGGTATGTGTACTTTTCCCCTAGGCCATTCCAGTTGTTGGTTTCGAGTATTCGACCAGCGAAAATTTTGATGGTTTCTCAACCATTCTTTAACTTCAAACTCCCATATCTCGCGAATGGATTGACGAACTCGAGAAATTCCTGTTGCATCTGAAAGTAGAAACTCGCCCGATTACAACGGTATGTGTATTTTTCCCCTAGGCCATTCCAGTTATTGGTTTCGAGTATTCGACCAGCGAAAATTTTGATGGTTTCTCAACCATTCTTTAACTTCACACTTACATATCTCTCGAACGGTTTGACGAACTCGAGAAATTCCTGTTGCCTCTGAAAGTAGAAACTCGCCCGATTACAATGGTATGTGTACTTTTCCCCTAGGCCATTCCAGTTATTGGTTTCGAGTATTCGACCAGCGAAAATTTTGATGGTTTCTCAACCATTCTTTAACTTCAAACTCCCATATCTCGCGAACGGATTGACGAACTCGAGAAATTCCTGTTGCATGTGGAAGTAGAAACTCGCCCGATTACAACGGTATGTGTATTTTGCCCCTAGGCCTTTGTAGTTATTGGTTTCGAGTATCAGACTTACGGTAAATTTCGATGGTTTCTCAACCATTCCTTAACTTCAAACTCCCATATCTCGCGAACGGATTGACGAACTCGAGAAATTCCTGTTGCCTCTGAAAGTAGAAACTAGCCCGATTTCAATGGTGTGTGTACTTTTCCCCTAAGCCATTCCAGTTATTGGTTTCGAGTATCAGACCAGCGAAAATTTTGATTGTTTCTCAAGCATTCCTTAACTTCAAACTCCCATATCTCGCTAACGGATTGACGAACTCGAGAAATTCCTGTTGCATGTGGAAGTAGAAACTCGCCCGATTACAACGGTATGTGTATTTTTCCCCTAGGCCTTTGTAGTTATCGGTTTCGAGTATCAGACTTGCGAAAATTTTGATGGTTTCTCAACCATTCCTTAACTTCAAACTCCCATATCTCGCGAACGGATTGACGAACTCGAGAAATTCCTGTTGCATCTGAAAGTAGAAACTCGCCCGATTACAACGGTATGTGCATTTTTGCCCTAGGCCATAGTAGTTATTGGTTTCGAGTATTAGACTTGCGAAAATTTTGATGGTTTCTCAACCATTCCTTAACTTCAAATTCCCATTTCTCGCGAACGGATTGACGAACTCGAGAAATTCCTGTTGCATCTGAAAGTAGAAACTCGCCCGATTACAACGGTACGTGTATTTTTCCCCAAGGCCTTTGTAGTTATTGGTTTCGAGTATTCGACCAGCGAAAATTTTGATGGTTTCTCAACCATTCTTTAACTTCACACTTACATATCTCTCGAACGGTTTGACGAACTCGAGAAATTCCTGTTGCCTCTGAAAGTAGAAACTCGCCCGATTACAATGGTATGTGTACTTTTCCCCTAGGCCATTCCAGTTATTGGTTTCGAGTATTCGACCAGCGAAAATTTTGATGGTTTCTCAACCATTCTTTAACTTCAAACTCCCATATCTCGCGAACGGATTGACGAACTCGAGAAATTCCTGTTGCATGTGGAAGTAGAAACTCGCCCGATTACAACGGTATGTGTATTTTGCCCCTAGGCCTTTGTAGTTATTGGTTTCGAGTATCAGACTTACGGTAAATTTCGATGGTTTCTCAACCATTCCTTAACTTCAAACTCCCATATCTCGCGAACGGATTGACGAACTCGAGAAATTCCTGTTGCCTCTGAAAGTAGAAACTAGCCCGATTTCAATGGTGTGTGTACTTTTCCCCTAAGCCATTCCAGTTATTGGTTTCGAGTATCAGACCAGCGAAAATTTTGATTGTTTCTCAAGCATTCCTTAACTTCAAACTCCCATATCTCGCGAACGGATTGACGAACTCGAGAAATTCCTGTTGCATCTGAAAGTAGAAACTCGCCCGATTACAACGGTATGTGTATTTTTCCCCTAGGCCATTCCAGTTATTGGTTTCGAGTAACAGACTTGCGATAATTTTGATGGTTTCTCAACCATTCCTTAACTTCACACTTACATATCTCGCGAACGGTTTGACGAACTCGAGAAATTCCTGTTGCATCTGAAAGTAGAAACTCGCCCGATTACAATGATATGTGTACTTTTCCCCTAGGCCATTCCACTTATTGGTTTCGAGTATCAGACTTGCGATAATTTTGATGCTTTCTCAACCATTCCTTAACTTCACACTTACATATCTCGCGAACGGATTGACGAACTCGAGAATTTCCTATTGCATCTGAAAGTAGACTCTCGCCCGATTACAACGGTATGTGTATTTTTCCGCTATGCCTTTGTAGTTATTGGTTTCGAGAATCAGACTTGCGAAAATGTTGATGGTTTCTCAATCATTCGTTAACTTAAAACTTCCATATCTCGCGAACGGATTGACGAACTCGAGAATTTCCTATTGCATCGGAAAGCAGAAACTCGCCCGATTACAACGGTATGTGTATTTTTGCCCTAGGCCACAGTAGTTATTGGATTCGAGTATCAGACTTGCGAAAATTTTGATGATTTCTCAGCCATTCCTTAACTTCAAACTCCCATACCTCGCGAACGCATTGACGAACTCGAGAAATTCCTGTTGTGTCTGAAAGTAGAAACCCGCCCGATTACAATGGTGTTTGCACTTTTCCCCTAGGCCATTCCAGTTATTGGTTTCGAGTATTCGACCAGCGAAAATTTTGATGGTTTCTCAACCATTCCTTAACTTCAAACTCCCATATCTCGCGAACGGATTGACGAACTCGAGAAATTCCTGTTGCATCTGAAAGTAGAAACTCGCCCGATTACAATGGTACGTGTACTTTTCCCCTAGGCCATTCCAGTTATTGGTTTCGAGTAACAGACTTGCGAAAATTTTGATGGTTTCTCAACCATTCCTTAAATTCAAACACCCATATCTCGCGAACGGATTGACGAACTCGAGAAATTCCTGTTGCATGTGGAAGTAGAAACTCGCCCGATTACAACGGTATGTGTATTTTTCCCCTAGGCCTTTGTAGTTATCGGTTTCGAGTATCAGACTTGCGAAAATTTTGATGGTTTCTCAACCATTCCTTAACTTCAAACTCCCATATCTCGCGAACGGATTGCGAACTCGAGAAATTCCTGTTGCATCTGAAAGTAGAAACTCGCCCGATTACAACGGTATGTGTATTTTTCCCCTAGGCCATTGTAGTTATTGGTTTCGAGTATCAGACTTGCGAAAATTTTGATGGTTTCTCAACCATTCCTTAACTTCAAACTCCCATATCTTGCGAACGGATTGACGAACTCGAGAAATTCCTGTTGCATCTGAAAGTAGAAACTCGCCCGATTACAACGGTATGTGTATCTTTCCCCTAGGCCATTGTAGTTATTGGTTTCGAGTATCAGACTTGCGAAAATTTTGATGGTTTCTCAACCATTCCTTAAATTCAAACCCCCATTTCTCGCGAACGGATTGACGAACTCGAGAAATTCCTGTTGCATCTGAAAATAGAAACTCGCCCGATTACAATGGTATGTGTACTTTTCCCGTAGGCCATTCCAGTTGTTGGTTTCGAGTATCAGACTTGCGATAATTTTGATGGTTTCTCAACCATTCCTTAACTTCACACTTACATATCTCGCGAACGGATTGACGAACTCGAGAATTTCCTATTGCACCTGAAAGCAGAAACTCGCCCGGTTACAACGGTATGTGCATTTTTGCCCTTGGCCATAGTTGTTATTGGTTTCGAGTATCAGACTTGCGAAAATTTTGATGGTTTCTCAACCATTCCTTAACTTCAAACTCCCATATCTCGCGAACGGATTGGCGAACTTGAGAAATTCCTGTTGCATCTGAGAGCAGAAACTCGCCCGATTACAACGGTATGTGTATTTATCCCCTAAGCCATTGTAGTTATTGGTTTCGAGTATCAGATTTGCGAAAATTTTGATGGTTTCTCAATCATTCGTTAACTTCAAGCTTCCATATCTCGCGAACGGATTGACGAACTCGAGAATTTCCTATTGCATCGGAAAGCAGAAACTCGCCCGATTACAACGGTATGTGTATTTTTGCCCTAGGCCACAGTAGTTATTGGATTCGAGTATCAGACTTGCGAAAATTTTGATGATTTCTCAGCCATTCCTTAACTTCAAACTCCCATATCTCGCGAACGGATTGACGAACTCGAGAAATTCCTGTTGCATCTGAAAGTAGAAACTCGCCCGATTACAATGGTATGTGTACTTTTCACCTAGACCATTCCAGTTATTGGTTTCGAGTAACAGACTTGCGATAATTTTGTTGGTTTCTCAACCATTCCTTAACTTCACACTTACATATCTCGCAAACGGATTGACGAACTCGAGAATTTCCTATTGCATCTGAAAGCAGAGACTCGCCCGGTTACAACGGTATGTGCATTTTTGCCCTAGGCCATAGTAGTTATTGGTTTCGAGTATCAGACTTGCGAAAATTTTGATAGTTTCTCAACCATTCCTTAACTTCAAATTCCCATTTCTCGCGAACGGATTGACGAACTCGAGAAATTCCTGTTGCATCTGAAAGTAGAAACTCGCCCGATTACAACGGTACGTGTATTTTTCCCCAAGGCCTTTGTAGTTATTGGTTTCGAGTATTCGACCAGCGAAAATTTTGATGGTTTCTCAACCATTCTTTAACTTCAAACTCCCATATCTCGCGAACGGATTGACGAACTCGAGAAATTCCTGTTGCATGTGGAAGTAGAAACTCGCCCGATTACAACGGTATGTGTATTTAGCCCCTAGGCCTTTGTAGTTATTGGTTTCGAGTATCAGGCTTGCGAAAATTTTGATGGTTTCTCAACCATTCCTTAACTTAAAACTCCCATATCTCGCGAA